>NC_080418.1:120961923-121261923 GCF_029873635.1 Malania oleifera | reverse complement strand
CCCAATCATTATTTTACATTTCAGATCATTTTGAAGAGTGTACCAGAAATCTGGCGTAGCAAGTGCATGAGCGGGAATAAAAAGAGCATAGTAGAATAAAAATATAATATAATATAATTTATAATATTTTTGTGTATTTTAGAATTTTAGAAGTTTGCATTTTAATAATTGAGACATATATTTGTAATAACGCTAATTAGTGCTTTGGTAATAAAAATGATTTAGATTTATTTGCATCCACTGAAAAATTTATATGTAGGAACCCACTCGGGTTTGGGTCCTTACACTCATTATTCCATTAGAATGCAATAACTCCTTTCCTTCTATATCTATCATATGTATCTATAAATAAGAACATTTGTGTTGTGTGAAGCGTGCAAGTGAAGTGAGTGAGCGAGGAGTGTGAGAGTGTTGAAGGAGAGAGAGAGAAAGTGTGAGAAGAGAGTTGAGTTGAGTGTGTGTCTCCTCCTCTTATTTTTCTCCCAGGTTATAGTATATTCGATGTGCTTCATGGATGTAGGCCATATTAGACTAAACCACCAAAATCTGGTGTTCTTATTTTGTGTGCTTATTTTTCTTGTGTGTGTGATTATTGTTCTTAGATCCCTAACAAGTTATTCCTCCACGTGTTCATGTGCTTGTTTTATAAATTACAAACATATTGAAAATGGGTTCCCCTCTTTATATGTCTGATATTGATAAACATAGAACTAATTTGTCGTATGTTTAACATCTTAAATACAAGCATATGTACAAGAGAAGGAGTAGACCTCCTATATAATTTTTAGGACATCCTCCATTCTAATATCTCTTTCTACCTTCTCGAGATTCAAACTTGACACTCCTAATTGAAAATCCCAAATCTAAACATTGGTATGTTTCTGGAGAGATTTTTAAAAAAGAATAAAGAGAGTCATTTTGATGTGACTTCACGTTGCCTACCAATTATAAATAGGGGTGCAGGTAAGTCAAGCTTACTCGTGAGTTACTTGGACTCGAGTCGTCCCCTAACTCAACTTAACTTGATTCTACTCAAGTTCGAGTTGAGTTTGAGCTACTTGAGTATTTTAACAAGTTGAGTTCAAGTTCAATTATAGTACTCAAGTCGAGTTTCAAGCCTAACCGAGCTTTTTAATTTTATTATTTTTGTATAATATATGTCATATAATATATATATATATATTCTAAATATATTTAATATTATATATACATTATACATATTTTATATGTACTTAACATTAATTTATAATTGAGTCGAGCTCAATTTTTATAAACTTGGAGCTGAGTTAAGTTCGAATTTAACAATAATGAAATTGATCGAGTTCTAGTCGAGTTTCGAGTTTAACATTTTCAGGTCGAGTCGAGTTTGAGTATTTTATATGTTGACTCTACTCGACTCAAATACACCCCTAATTACAAACTAATACATGAGGACTTTTTTTGTGTTTGAGAGTTCATGAGTCATCTTATTTCTTTATCTATATCCAAAAATTATTTACATCTTGTTTTGTAATTAGCTGACAATACTACCACATAACGATTACTTATATTTTGTTTTAGAAATTTTTTTTTCTAGAAAGTAAAGAAACATTATGTGCTATCCCTGTTGGTTGTTATCTACAAACAATCAATCACAAAATATCACATGATACTTTTTTTTCGCATGCTAAGAAATGACATTTATATATAAAAATTCATTATGTAATATTTTGCAACTAGTTGATGATTTATGAGGGCAAGTTGACTATAGTTGATGATATGAACTCTCTGTTTGCAAAGATGACTTCAACTTCTCTTTTGTCAAGTTGTGATGTCTTCATTCGTGCTCTAATTGACTGACTTCTATTTGGATCTCCAATGTCAGCAATTAATGACTTGAGACAGCTTATGTGAAACACAAGATACACCTTCACCCAAGTCGGAGGATTAACCTTGTAAGAATTTTTCCCAATTGTTGCCAAGATAGGGTTGGTCTTCCATATTTGTGAAGTAATTTACTATCTCGACCTCATAGTGACTTGATCTTTTCTAAATGGAGCTTAATAGGCACCAAGTTAGCCACATAAAAGTGCAATGGTTTTCTTCCTTGATATGCTTACAATTTTTATCCAATTTGAAGCTTTCTCTAAGTAAACTCGAGCAGTGTCCACATT
This sequence comes from Malania oleifera, assembly GCF_029873635.1. Classification (NCBI taxonomy): domain Eukaryota; kingdom Viridiplantae; phylum Streptophyta; class Magnoliopsida; order Santalales; family Ximeniaceae; genus Malania; species Malania oleifera. The sequence continues at coordinate 121,259,770 of NC_080418.1, read as the reverse complement.
TTGTTTCCATTCTTTAGTGGTGATATACCCTCTTAGAATCTTTCTTCTATACAACTTGTCCATTATGTGGGGTAACTGTAGTTTTTGACATGTTACAAGCTCAAAAAGACTCTTGTTGGTTGTTGATCTCTTTTGGGTATTGAGATAAAGCTGAGTCACGTCAAGTAGTTGCACTCTATTTTTCTAGTTGGTGATGACGAAATGGTACAAGTACTCCTCTAGTAGCCCATTAAATCCCTTTGTCTATCCATCTGTCTATGGGTGGTTGCTTGAAGAGATGTCAAATTGTCATTCGAGCGGTCTGAAAAGTTTTGTCTAAAAGGTTCATATGAATCTTATGTCTCAGCTACTAACAATGTCTTTGGAGCACTTTAGTTCTCCTTTTGTGGCCCATTAAATTTCTCCATTTGTCCATTTGTTTACGGGTGAAAGCTAAAAAATATGTCAAGCTATGAAGCAAGGATTTTAAAAAGTTTTGTCTAGAAGTTCTCTATGAATAATGTGTCTTAGTCACAAACGATGTCCATTGATATTGATCATGGCCATACTTATCCTATTCCATTATTTCGTATACTAGATTAAGTATTGAAGAAGGCCCCAAAAGCCACTAGGAGTCTCCCAAGGTTTCTTTTGCTTTGTTGCAAGTGATCGCCAATGATTAAGGGTAAATTTTTCATATATATAATGGTATGCCAAGTAAAGCAAGATGTGCTTCCCAAAGAAACCAAGGGAATCTCTATAACTGAGTTGGATATGAGAGAGAGAGAGAGAGAGAGAGAGAGAGAGAGAGAGAGAGAGAGAGAGAGAGAGAGAGAGAGAGAGAGAAGGTTAGATTGGCTTCAATTTCTAAAGAACCATAATTACACTTGATGAAGACCTATTTCATGGCTAATGAATGACAAGATTGAGCTAGCAGATATTTTGGCTACTTGACCCATCATCTTCAATCCAAGTTAATTCCTTTAATTGAGAGAAGATTTGTGATTAATTCAAGTTCCTTCAATTCTCCCAATGATGAACCCAGATGATGTTGTATATAGGGGTTAGGAAATTAGTAACATAAACTTGGTAAATGTCATGGCCAAGGCCAAGTTCCTAAACATTGATTTGCAAGAGCAACCGAGGCTCTACATAGAACCCATGGTCTCACTTCTTAAGAGCTACAACCTTGATTTTATTATTGCCTATCGGGGCTTATGTGCCTACAATGTGGTCAAATTAATAAAAAAGGAACAACTCAAACAAATCATGAAAGATATGAGAAACTATTAGGTATGTAAGATGTATCATAAGATTTTTTTCATGTGTAAAAAATACTGCTTAATTTAGTTAAAATACATACACATGGCAAAAGCATATTAGATATGATGTAGACACCTAGTATATCTATTAATTTCTTAAAATGATTAAAGCTTATTGATTTGGCAATACAACTTGATATAGTGGAGATGATTTTAAGAGTTGGGGTTGAAATTAAACTAATTAAAGAGATATAAAAGCTTATTGATTTGGCTATAAAGAGGACTAACTTGATTGGTGGGGAAGATTTTAAGAGTTGGGACTGAAATTAAAACTAACTTCAATTGCTAAGATGAAATCAATTTTGGTAGATTTCCATGTTGGGGGCAAAATTAAGTTAACTTTTGTTGCCAATTTTAGAGATTTCCTTGTTGGTTCCAAAATTAAGTTAAATTTGGATGCCAATTTTAGTAGATTTCCTTGTCAGAGGCAGAATTAAGCGAACTTTAATCGTTAGCTATAGCTATTTAGGAAACAATGACAACATCAATTTAACTTAAAATTTAACTCCATGAGCCTTCCGATTTAAAGAAATCATTAAGGCCAGATAAGCACATTTGACAAGGTTTGACAAAATGGTCAACTATAGCAAGCAAGGTAACTTCACTAAGCAGGATGATCAAGTTCTACAATCTAGATAAGTCCATATGATGAGGCTTGGGAAAATGGCCAAGTCTAACAAGCCAAATAAACCTAATTGATGAGAATTGGTAAAAGGGTCAACTCCAAGAGTCAAGATAGACCTACTCAGGAGAATAACCAAGTCCAACAAGTGAGATAGACCACTTGGTAAAATGATTAAGTTTAACTTTCTAGATAGACTCACCTTACGAAGCTTGACAGAATGGCAAAATCTAATAGGCTAGATAGGCCCACCTAATAGGCTTGATAGAATAATCATGTACAATGAGCTAGATAGGTCCACATGATAACCTTAGTATAACAGTTGGACAAGAAAAATTAAGGTTGCATAAAAGACTAACTTTAAAGCATGATGAAAGAAAAGCTAAAAGGGAAACTTGTAAAACCTAAAGCCTCATTAGGCCTAAGAGTGGACGAGTATATAATGAAAACAAAATTGACCATTGCCTTGCAAATTAGTGTAGTGCCCCAAAGGACTTCCCTCCACTCATAAAAACAATTTACTAGAGCTAGTTATGAAAGAGTAACTGCCCAATCAATAACATAAAGGTGTAACCCCCTATATTAATGTAGGGCATTTAACCCTTGGAGTAAGCTTATAAAAGGGAAGTAGGTAGGGAGTAAGGTTAGTAATATAAATCAAAATTATACTCATCATATTCCCTTATTTCCTATATTGACTAAGAGAAGCCCCTTGCAGTGTACTTGGGTTGCCCAAACTTTCTTTTTTCTTAGTTGCAAGTCATTGCGAATGAGTTATGGGCATGAGGATTGAGCATCCATTTTTTTACTTCAATGACGATAATGCCATAGTATGGAATGAAAAATTGTATATGCTTTAATAAATTTCAGCCAAATTTGTTTCATATTTATTCGTCAAATTTTTATTTGTTGAAAGAAAACAATGAATATTAAAGAAAACTTTGAAAAGGTTGCATGCTTTTTTTTTTTTCTAACTGGCCAATTATTTTCATATAATTTTCCAAAGAAATGTTACTCATATATTATTTTCAATGAGATATTTAACTTTAGATTGTTAATATTTTTCAAAGAATACTCACATATATTTAATTTTGAGGTTGGGAATTATTTTCTAAATCATGATTGTATCCACTTATAAGTGGATTATATAGTGATAAGAAACCACAAAACTAGCTCCTAATTTATTTTATATTTTACGCATTAAATATATTTTTGGAAATTTAAAACAAAATTTTGTGAGAAGACTACCCAAAAAAAAAAAATGCAACAAATACCACTTGTGAGGCAAAAATGGTTGAACATATGGACATACCACTTTACTTTTTCTATGAAAAAAAATAAAAAATAATAGTTTTAAAATAAAAGATGGCAACTTTGAGAGTGATTGGTGCACAAGAAAAAAGTGATCTAAAGAACAACTACCTTAGGTCATGTGTTTGGAAAAGAAAATTTGGATAATGAAGCTTCTTCTTACAAAGAAGTTTGTTGATTTTTGAGTCTGATCCCTATTTTGATTATGACAAACCACAGTATCTCATCTGTGTATTAAGTGTATAAACAAATTCATTTTTCTAAGCACGGATGACAGATGAGAAATTGAAGCCGAGAAGCACTTAAACGCGCACACTATTCGGAGCAATTCATGAAATTGCAAAGGAGTAGAGCATGAAGGTTTTTGTTTATTCTTTCAAGATGTATTGTAATAGTACTAAGTTTTATGGTCTGTAATAATTACATCTCATGCATGATAAGAATTGAATGCTCAAATATATAAAACCATAAACTGACCTTAGGGCCCCTTCCCTTTATCAAAATCTTTTTTTATAAAAGCTTAAATCAAAGAAAGGATTTTAAAATAATCTTTAAGGTCAAAATTAGGGCGTACAAAGACTTTGGTCAACCTTCGGTCGATCAACGTTTAAGTTTTTGGCTTAATTAAAAGCCTCGGTCGCTTGACCCCTTATGCATTGAATGACTTGGTTGACCGAACCATGCCACGTGAGGCATGTGTTGTGCAGCCTCGGCCAACAAAACTAAAATGAACATATTGTCTGTGGTTGACCGATTGGTCAAATTTTACTTTTCATTGCCCTCGAGCGATCGGCCATTTAGTTCAAATTCACCTCGACTGACCGGCCTTCAAAGAACGGCAAACCGAACAGTTGGCCAAGCGACCGAGCCTACAAAGGTTTGGAATATCGCCTTGACTCAGCCGACCGACCCTTTAAGACAGTCAACTGAACCTCTCGAGTTTTGGCATTTTTAAGTGCTTAAACAAGGGTTAATTTTTAATTAATTTTTTAAAAAATGACCGTCATGTCCCTAACGGTAATATCTTTAGGGGACTCTATATATATTCCACCATTTGCCCTAATTAGTAAGAAATTAGAAATTTTAATTAGAAAAAACTCTCTAAAGTTTTTTTTTTTTTTTGTCTCCATTGCTTACATCTTTCAATCAAAGAGCATATTATACATTCTCTCTTGCATTCATTATTGCTAAAATCTTTTTCAAGAAGAGAGAATCATTTTTGTAGAGAGCTTGATTATATTGCTATAAGCATATTCATATATCATCTTCAAGCTTACTACTCTCTCATACTTACATTGTTTGATCTTGATTTTTGAGAGTAAACTAAAGTTATTTTCCCATCATATATTATTGATAAATATTGTTTAGGAAGAACTCATCTTTGCTGGAGAACTTGCATCCTTATTGCTTATTATTTTTTATAAAAGTTTTTGGCAAGCTTAAACCCTAAATATCAGTTGTGCTTATTATAAATATATCTTTGAGATATTTGTTTAGGGCTTCTTAAAGTTCCTTTGATTATTATTTTATTGAATATATTATATTGAATTAAAGGTGTCACTGTTACTTATATATCTATATACACATTTATTGAGAGCTGACATATTGCTTAACCAAATCTCACTTGAGCATAAATTCTTATCATTTGTGAGTGCATTGATTATATTGTGCTTATTGGTGTACTTATCTACTTGTGAAGAAGCACTTGTATTGTACACAAAAATTATTTGATTATCTATTATACTCCTGACGTGTGGTCGGAGGAGGATTGCACTGGCCTGAGATGTGCACCGGATGGTTTAGACCCGATTAAGAAAACCATGTGCGCCTTTCTAAGGTGCTAATGTAAAGGTTGGGGTCAACCCTATAAATTTGAAATGGGATACTCCTCGCCCAGTAAGGAGAGGAAATTGTAACTAGTGCCGCTCCACCCGTAAGTGGACAAATTTAGTGCAATCTTCTTGCTTGTTAGCTTAAGGCGGGGATGTAAGCAATATTGGCCGAACCTCGATAACATATTTTGTGTATGCTCTTAAATTCCTGCACTTTAATTTCCTACGCATGTATGCTTATATTTAATTTACTTTGAATGTGTGCATGTTTTAAATACTTGTGAGATTGAGATTGCATAGAAAGACCCTAGGTTGTGTATTACTGAATTGTGATCTAAATCTGACCCAGAGAGGATAAAATTTTTGAATACCCAATTCACCCCCTCTCTTGGGAATACACCAATTCCAACAGCGTTTTTTTTTTTTTTTTTTAAGAATTTCTTTTGCATGTGGTAAATGTCAAGAAAGATAAAAAATGCATGCCTTAAAAGGTTCCAGAGACAATGTTGCATAATGCTTCCCACATAAGAGAGGTTTTCTTCATCGCTAAACTATCAAGCATATGAATATATAACTACTCTTTATGCCTAAAATTATGATTAAAAAAAAATCTCCTTCATGGGGACAACTTATTCATGTCCATCAAAGGTGAGATTTTTTTTTTTCTCGGATTAAGATACAAGACATTGTCATTGAGTGTTGTATGTGGGTATGTTGGGTTTTGAGTTGGATTATTCAAACAAAGCAAATACATTATTATGGGATCATTTTGTGTATTGAAAACATATGGAAACACTATGATAAAGGGGAGGGATAATATTATATATGTATTTGTGTTATTCTCTTTGTTGCGAACATCCTCTAAATCTCTTCTTATCCTTTTAATGGTTAAGCATCATGCAATTAAATGCTTATTGATGAAGGAGGGTCTGAGGACAAATGCAAGGTTCAATTCTCATTAAGGTTGGGTTGGTTGAGTTGGGTATGGGGTTCCCTTTTGGGTTAATCTATATATTTTTAATTAATTTGTTGAAGGTTCTATTCATTTTTTTAAAGGATTGAATAGGGGATTGTATCGATTTCAAGATGGTAAGTTAGGGTTTTTTCTTGGAGTTTATGAGAGTGGGTTCTTATGAGAAAAGGGGTAATTGAGGATAAATGGTTTCATGAAATGGTCTGTCTTGAAGAGGAAAGGAAAAGGGTGGGCCAAACTTGGCCTTACTACCCAATCTCCCACCATAATTGAAGGGGAAGAGGATCGAGGAGGGTTGCAGCAATATGGATTGCAAACACATTATTGAATATATTAATTTTAAATTAGAAGGGCCAAGCAATGTTATTTTTATTTTCTTCAATTTTTTTTAAAAAAAATTCAAACAAAGTTAAAGCGACATCATTCTGGCCCTATGTTGTTTTTTATTTGGTTTTTAAGAGTCACAAAAATATAGCACTATCATAAATTGCCTAAATAAAAACATTGTGTTGTGCAGAGTGGCTTGAATGCTAATGCGTAGCGGAAAAACACAAATTGAATCTGGAACAAGCAATGCAAGCAACCAATGATGAATATAAAGAAACAATCAATCACAAAGAGAATAAAATAAAGCAACAAGAACACATGACACAAGAAATTACGTGGTTCGGAAATGTGCATATGTCCACGGGAGCAACCGACTGATTTTCACTATCAATTAGTCAAATCTTACATCAAGGATTACAAAATAATGTTTATCTGCTAACCCTATACGTACAAAAGACTTAGAATGCATCTAAAACACTTATGTAGCAAATTCCAGAGGGAAATCCTCCAAATCTCCCAATCTATTGATCTTCCGATTCAAAATCTATGATCTGCGCTGAACAAAACTGTTGACAGTTTTAGCAAACTGTTGACAATTTTAACAAACTGTTAACGGTATGGACTGAAACTGTCTACAGTTATCTACTAAGGCAACTGTCGATCATACCATTGACCAAATAGTCAATGATTTCTTTCTACAGTCCCTTTCCTTGTTCTTTGCTTCACCATGTTTTCCTAGTGTATGCATTCCACTCAATATAAGTCACATATCCAACAATCTCCACCTTGGGGAATATTTGCCACTTAAAAGAAATATGAAATCATAACTCACTGCTCCACCCGGGACAGTAGATTGGGATTGCCTCCCATCTAACAACTGGAGACATAAACCAAGTCTAAGCGATGCTTGAACTTGTTCATGGTAATAGGAACTCCACTTAGTTGAATACCCAGCTCCGTGATCTATCCTATAAACCCCAATGCTTCCTTGGTAGCCTCTGCCACTACCATGTACTCCGACTCAATTCTTGAAAATAGAATAAGATACTATACCCTGGACTCCCAAAAAAAAGGTTTTCCTTCAACAGTAAACATATACCCTGTTGTAGACCTCTTGTCATTCAAGTCAACTGCGTAGCCTGCATCCATGAATCTCACAACTGATAGATCACTCTATTGCTTGCCGAAACATCCCACTGCACTGGCATAGGAGACCTTTGACATGTCCTAAACATTACTATCTGTCCTTGGGTACTGAGCGACAGACAGTTTATATTGATTTGCCAACGGTGTATCGGTGATTGATTTTGCATTAACTATGCTAAACCTATTCAATACCTTCTCCACAAAACAACCCTGAGATAACCACAATCTCCCTACAATTATGTCCATAAAGCCACCTTGAGATAATTCAAATCTCCTTGCAGCTTTATCCTTGTGAATCTCCAACCCAAGAACCTTCTTAACCGCACCCGAAACCTTCATATCAAATTACTTTCTTAATAGAGTTTCCAACTGATTAACCTCAGTTAAAATCTTCCTAACAATTAATATGTCATCAACATAAAACAATAGAAAAAATACTAACTTGCATCCTATCGCCCTTTTCCCCTTTGGAAGCTCCACTAATTCCCACATTTAATTCTTATGCGGTAACTCCATCTCCTCCACCATTGAACTTATCCATCTATTTTTCCCCTCACTGTGCATCGTATCTTGAAAAATAGTAAGAACCTTGCTAGTAGTAATGAATGCATAAGACATCAAATCATCAAACTCATACCTGGGAGGTGACCTAATAGTGCATCTGGGCCCATTGTGATCTTGCTAGTTTCCTAAGCTAGAACTCCCTGCAATATGAACAATGTCATCTCTACCTTGAGTTTGTAACTACACCTGCATCACATCCTCATTACTGTTATAGCTTTCTAGCACCTGTTTCTCTTTATCTACCTTATTATGTTGCACCATGACTTTGACATCAAAAACCATGTCTCCACTTATCGGCACCTTGTTTTTCATTGGATCCCACAGCCTGAACCCCCCTTTTTGATACCCCCAGAAAGTTGTACCATCTAGACTTTGCAACAAGTTTAAATCTTACCCCACTAGAAAAGTGCATGGCTGGACCTCCAAACACTCTCAAATTAGAGTAGTATACCACATAATATGTCAAAACCTCTCATGCAACTTTCCTATCTAGTGATACCTTTGGCGATCGGTTAATCGAGAAACACGTCATACTCACTAAGTTTACCAAGAAGTTCCTTGCAAGCCCTACATACAACCTGATATGCTGCTTGCAAAACTCCTTGAACACCAGCATACTCAGTTCCAATGCCTGACATGAGGATCTTTCTCCCGGTCTAGTTTTCCACCTCAGCCACAAGTTAAACCTGGAAAACATCTCTGACTTGTGCCGCATGAAGCACCCCCAGAGCTTTCATGACAAACTCACGAGGTACATATGTCCAACCCATGATGCTATCCTCACTGGTCCCTAGACATCCAAAAAAATGTAGATAAGAATACCCTTAGTTTTGTGTGTGGTTGTTTTACACAAATTAGTATTATCTGACTCAGAATTTGTAGCTGCAGCTCCACCTACAACTGTGGTACCTAGTAGTGCATAGATATTCTCTACTAACTTCTGTCCTTTCATCACCATAAAAAAGCCTTTACACACCTTCATTATCCCACTTTCAGACTTGTAACTATACTCGTTATAATCCAAAGTGTCCAATGAAATCACATTCTTCCATAGTTCCAATACATGTCTTACATCACATAACATCCTAACCACAACATCATACATCTTGATTCTGATAGTTACCATCAGAATGGAACCAAAACTCACCAATCTGTAAGTGATGAACCAGTCTTTGTTGGGTGTAATGTGATAATAACATTCCAAGTCTCGGATCCAAGAATCTGTGAGGTGTTCTGAACCCAATGAAACAGAAAGAATATCACTATCACTACTCCCTAAGTCTCTTTCTTTCACTACATTTGCATATTTTGATGAACCCTCTTGAGTTTTTGCATTCCTTTTCTTCCACTCCAGACACTCAGGTTCTATATGCCCAATTTTCCCACACTTAAAACACCGAACGTCCTTCCTCCTTCTGTACTACGATTGAGTTTTATTTTTACTCGATCCGCTCAAGGACTTGCCTCTCCCATGATCTTGATTACCTTTGACCACGAGCCCTTCACTTTGTGAACTCTTATCACTGGCTTTCTTCCTCTGATGGAACCCTAACAACGCACTCGTGATATCCTCCAACTCCAGGGTTTCTTTTTCCCATGTCAGAATCATAACCAGATTCTTATACGTAGGAAACGTAGGTAGGGAACTTAGCAGCATCAATGCCTTGTCTTCAGCCTCGAACTTCACATCAACATGCTTTAGATTACTGATGATCTGATTGAATACGTCAATGTGTTGATTCATATTCGAACCTCTACCATATTAAGCTCATAGAGTCTTTGCTTAAGATACAACTTGTTTGATAAAGACTTGGACATATACTCGCTCTCCAGTTTTAGCCAAATTGTTGTCGGTGATTCCTTATCCATGATGTGATAGATCACATCATTGGCCAGACAAAGTCTGATAGTAGCCACAACCTTCTCTTCCAACTCCTTCCAACTCGTGTCATCCATGTCTTCTGACTTCCTTCCGTATAGTGCCTTCACCATGCCTAGATGCACCAACACGTCATTAACCCTCCTCTGCCAAAGTTCGAAATTTCCCGTTCCATCAAACTTACCAATATCGAACTTCGCAGAAGAAATACCAACCATTGCAACCAATAGCTTTGATACCAATTTGTTGTGTAAAGAGGCTTGAATGCCAATACGCAACGAAAAAACACAAATTGAATTTAGAGCAACCAATGATGAATATACGAAAACAATCAATCACAAAGAAAATAAAATAAAGGAATAAGAACACACGACACAAGAAATTATGTGGTTCGGCAATGTGCCTACGTCCACGGGATCAAGTGACTTGTTTTCACTATCAATTCGTCAAAGCTTACATCAAGGGTTACAAAATAATGTTTATATGCTAACCCTATGTGTACAAAAGACTTAAAATGCATCAAAAACACTTCTGTAGTAAATCCCGGAGGAAAATCCTCAAAATCTCCCAATATACTAATCTCTCGATTCAAAATTCGTGATTTGTGTTGAACAAAACCATCGACAATTTTAGCAAGCCGTCGACAATTTCAGGTTATCTATCAAGGCCAAACCGTCGATCATATCATCAACCAAACAGTCGAAAGTCTCTTCCTACAGCCTCCTTCCTTGTTCTTTGATTCACCATGCTTTCCCGGTGCATGCGTTTTACTCAATATGAGCCACATATCCAACACATTGTCTTAAAATTGCTTTTGTATCTATGCTCATTTTCTACATGAGAAATGTTGAGAGGCATCCCTCATAGCATTCTCATTATAGGTCATGTTTAAATATGTGGATGAATATTTTCTCTGAGAAACTATTTATGAAAATGTAAAGTTTAATGAAACAATGAGAAACTATACTTAAATTGTTAAAATAGTAACTAAAAATTCATGAAAAGGCTAGAGGTGAAAGCTAAAATTTGCAGAATGATGAATGAGAAATTAAGTTTGGTAAGGGAAAATTCAAATATAATATAAAATTAATTTGAAATTTATCCAAATTTACCTAAATTCAGATTCAATGTTCAAAATCTATACATCCAAACATAATAAAATTGCAAATTTGAGGAAGATTTCAAATTTGGATTTGTGGGAATTTGAACAAAATGTAATATAAAGTTATATTAAATTTTATTTAAATTCACACAAATCTAAATTTAAGATTTAAAATCAATATTTCCAAACTCAATATATTTGATTCGCTTATGATTTACATGGCAAGATAAAACATCGTAATTAAAATGTCTCAATTTACATTTAATAGTAACTTTTGACTCATCAAATACACAACTTTAGACAATATAAAAGGACGGTAATAGACTAAAAGGGAAATTGTAGGAAGAAAAAAAAAACACTACTTAGCAAAGGAAGGAAAAAATAAACTGCTAAGAAAAATGTCAAAGCATACATTTGGGGGAAAAAATAAAAATAGGGAAGGGCGGTCAACTAGCCAAAGAGTAACTATAAACTGCTTCCCGGAGTTTTGGATTACAAATAAACTATAAAGAAATGATTGAATTGTCAACTCATTCCACCACATTTGCCAAGTTAAACAACACGATGAATATTCCATCAATCGGACGGTCAGGATGAAGCAATCCAAAGCGTTCTTCTACGCCAAATTCTGATGAAGTCCACTAGCAGCCACTGCCATTACCATTGTTGTCCAAAGTCCAAACTCCAGACCCTATTGAAGAAGCTAGCTATTTTGTTAGCTGGCTCTGTCGGCACATGACGAAGCATGCCCACAAGCCACAAGCTCTCTCTCTCTCTGATTCACAGGTAGAGTGGAGGAGAGAGAAAGAGAGGGTCTACTTCTGATTGATGCTGTTTTGACTCTATGGTTAGCTGTGCTAACCATTTTCTCTAGTTATATATACTGTATATATATTTATTAAATAAATGTATTCACGTTCTCCACAAACTGATAACCCAAAAAATAAAAGGATTCCATATGTCTCTGCATTTATATCAGAAAGAGGGGTATGGTCAATCAAATGGCAACAAAAGCGGGGTGGAAAAGGTGGAAACACTTGTAACTGTATTTGATGGCAATAAGAGAATTGTATTTTGGTTGTTCTGCTTTGATCAGCAAATGGGTCGTCGAAGGTTCAAGGATTTATGCATTTTTTAGTGTGTTGGGCTTAGAAATATAGTTGTTGAGTAGGTGGGTGAGTGGGATCCAAAGGGTGGCAGCGATGGAGTCTCGAATGGATCAATACGAGATCATGGAGCAGATCGGCCGTGGGGCGTTTGGTGCTGCCATTCTTGTTCATCACAAGTCTGAAAAGAAAAAGTAATCCTCTTTCTCCGTAAAAAGAACTTTGTTTCGCTACATTGTCTCTCTTTTTCTTTCGATTTCTGCTGATTCTTCTTTTGTAAATTCACGTTCTGGAATGAGGGGATCTTTTGGATTTGCAGGTACGTCCTGAAGAAGATTCGTCTCGCGCGGCAGACTGAACGGTGCCGAAGATCTGCGCATCAGGAGGTAGTTCAAACCAGTGAAGCACTGTGATCTTGATTTTGGTTTCTGGGTTTTCTTTCTTTTGGTTTTGTCTACTCATTTGAAAATTCTGGGACTGTGTAGATGGCTCTAATTGCGCGGATACAACACCCTTATATTGTTGAATTTAAGGAGGCTTGGGTGGAGAAGGTGAGACTTCGACATTTTTTTCTACAATTGTGGTGTTCTAGTTTTAGGGGCAAATTCTCTTGCGTCCCCCCAATTTTGTCCTGAATTAGAAGTCTTGAACTTGTAATGTAGGGTTGCTATGTCTGCATTGTCACTGGATACTGTGAAGGTGGAGATATGTGAGTTCTTGGACTGAAAAAAAAAAAAAAATGGAAGTTAATTTGTTGAAGAGTTACTATTACTTATGTTCAATTTCAGATTGTGATCCTTGAACCTTTTAACAGGGCTGAATTGATGAAAAAATCAAATGGTGCTTACTTCCCGGAGGAGGTATTTTTATTTGTTTTTAATATTTTCCCAGCCTAGATTTTTTAACTTTCAGGCATGTTGATATATGAGAGGATTCCACAGAAACTATGCAAGTGGTTTGCGCAATTGCTATTGGCTGTTGAGTATCTGCATTCAAACTTTGTTCTCCATAGGGACCTCAAAGTATGCACACAAATATTTTATATCTATTTGAACATTAACTTTTAAGATTAAAGAGACTGATATATTTAGCACCCATCCTTTTTAACAGTGTTCCAATATCTTTCTTACTAAGGATCGGGATGTTCGCCTTGGTGAGTTCATTTGAATAGTTTATTGAAATTAAGATAATATTATATGCCAATTCAAACCTGATTTGGTTTATCATCCTTGTCCTGATTTTAGCTTGTTAATGTCTGCACAATTCCAGGGGATTTTGGACTTGCTAAAACTTTAAAGGCAGATGACTTGGCCTCTTCTGTATGTGCTATTTATTTGTGCAACGCTTGTGCTTTTTAAATTTCATTTTTTGATTTCTCTTATGATGTGGAAAGCTATATAGGGTCTATTGTCAGAATTTTTGTCTTTGGGTAAAAATTTTTATTTTTTAAATTGAAATACAAGTATACAACTGTTCTGATGAATCTGACATATGAACTGAACTCTTTGTATGTTAATCTAACATGAATGCTATTGGCCCATACCTACATTTGTATGGCTAGAAGTCATTTATTGCTGATTATTTGATGCTTAATACCCAAAGTTATTCTATTGAAATTCTGAATGATCAAGCAAACAGTATTTGTCAAAGAGCTCATGCTGATGACTCTTATGATTTCCTAAGATCACTATCCAAGGAGTTTTTCAAGTAATTCTAGTTTCCCTTTTGTGTTCTTCTTCTCTCTTTTAAAAATCTTCTTTTTCTATCTTGAAACACATCCAAACAGCCAAACAATTGCTTAATGAAGGAAAATGTAAAGCATTTTCTCTGATATATATATATATATATATATATTTTTTTCTCTTTTGAGGATCAAAACCACAGAAGTTATTTTGTGTGGCATTGTTATCTAATTGGACACTTGAAAAAGATTAGTTTTCTTTGAATGTCTCAAATGTTTGATTAAGAAATTTAATTTTGTATGGTATATATCACAATTTTTCCTGATGAGTTATACCTTAAATAGTAACTGGGAGCAAATTTGGCATGTGTCCTTGTTTCATAATACGGAACTATATGATACTAGTTGACTTGCTACAGTTGTCCCTTAAAAATCAGAAAAAGTTGACCATCTGTTGCATTTTTATGTCAAATGATATTCTTATTGTATTCCTTTGTTTAGGTGGTTGGAACTCCCAATTACATGTGTCCTGAACTGCTTGCAGATATTCCATATGGCTTCAAATCTGATATTTGGTCACTTGGTATGTGTTTTCTTTGGCATATCTATGATAGTTACAATTATTTGAGTCTTCGGTTTTTTCTTCTTTTCCAGGCTGCTGTATGTATGAGATGGCTGCTCATCGCCCTGCATTTAAAGCTTTTGTAAGTTCTCTTGATTGTTTCATTTTTACTTAACTTCTTTGATTTGAAACTATATAATTAGAGTGCTGTCTTGTGTCCCAGGAATTTGTTTGATGACATTATGATGTCTGTTTTTAGCCATTCGTCCAAATTGTAGATGAACTTAAGTTATGTTTGGTTTGCAGAATGGAATAAGTTGGTATTGTAATAGCCACTATATACGGATATTATAGCTTGCAGAAAAAAGGATGGTTATATTCTAAGGCATATTAAAGTTTACCAAGAAAAAGTTGTTGTTATTCAACAAATATAGAATAGCTTTAGATACTTCCATGGGTTCTTTTCTTTTCTTTTTTGACGCAGTGAGGGTGGGGGAGAGAGATTTGCAAATAGTTATTCCCCCCATGGAATATTTATTCCTAGTTTATTCCATGTCAATTGGAACATTACTGATTTTTTGCGTGGTCATTTGGCTTAAAATATCACTACTTTATTTTATAAACCATCATATTGTTTTATAATAACTCTTTTAGTCCCACATTATTCATCCCCTGGACCAATGTAATGCTATTCCTTTGGGTAGTCTGATTGCTGGCAATCTGAACCATTCTGGAGTCCTTCTTGGGTTTCACCTTTTTCTTTCTGGTGTGGTGGAAGTTTTAACTGAATGATAGAATTTGGAGAAACCTGATATCATTCGTCCATTCATTTCAACAGAAACAACTATTCATTTTCTGATAGTCTGCCATGTGTTCAGGAAAGCAAAGCACAACCTAACCCACCAGTTCTTTGCTTTTCAACTTCACCCTGCACCTTATGAGTTTGTCATTATTAAAAGTTCTTGATTGTGTATTGTTTAATATTCTCTTTTTGTCAACAGCTTTCTGCATTGTGTATCATATACCACCATCTAGCTAATGAAATCTTCAGCTGGGATTCACTTTAAATATTCTATATTGTAATGCTTAATGCTGGAATTAAACATTTGGTTTCAGGATATGGCAGGACTGATAAGTAAGATAAACCGCTCCTCTATTGGTCCATTGCCTCCCTGCTATTCTCCTTCACTGTAAGTCTAGTTGCTACAATGTTAAGCTCATCATATGCATGTTTGATGATGTGCAACCATACAATTTGATTACATGAGTACCGTCTGATCTGATCCTTGCCTGGCAACACATTGGCTATTGCTTTCTTAGTAATATCCGCATTAGAGCTTGGGTGGGTGAGACTAAATGACACACAATCGCATGCTTGCTTCTTAGTGAGTTAAATGCTAAAAAATCTTTCCATAATATGTAACTGTGTTTTCTTATCTTGGTGTGCAAATGTATTATTTTATTTGAAATAGTCTTTTAACAGTATTATCAAATAATTACTCAGATTTAGAAAAGGAAAATGTAAATATGAAATATTGTAGACTTAAATTGAGGAAGCTCCTATCAACGTGGGGATTGTAGTAACAACTTTTAAAAGTAAATAATGCCCCTATTAATTCTTCTGTTTATGATTTGGATCATGTTCTTATGGGATAGAATAGAATTGAGGATGGAGTTGAACCGAGAATTTCAACATTTAAGCCATATTAATTATCTGTCTCTATTATTTATATCATTCGTATCAACCGTGCATCTATACTTCACATTAGAGGTTTCATTTTTGTTGCATCTCATGAGAAGGCTCAGCTTCTTAGATATCATCTATGTGCCTCAGATTCACTTCACACACAGTGGATGATGATTGGGAAAATTTATTCAGTCAATAGAAGGTTTAGTGGAGATCACCAGCTTCACTAATACATTTGCCTCTTGTCTGAAGGAAAACTGGATGTTGAAGAGACATTTCTGTATTTCCTTGTTTTGTTAGGGACCTAGAGCCCAGTCAGATGCACAGTAGAAATGCCTCATGAAAAATTATAGGAAATTCTATGTCTTGGGGTATAGAATAGTATTGTTACTAGGCCCCAGAAAATATGACAATTGCTTGCCATACATCTTTTAATATATGACTAATGCTGTGGGTCTGTGTGGCTGCATGCCAAGCAGTCATTTGCCACACTCAAAATCAGAAAACCTTAAACCAGGTAAAATGGTACACTTGGCGCCAAAATGGACCCAACTTATTGGGATTAATCCAAGTTTGTTGACAGACAGAGATATTAGAATCCACTACTGTTGATCAAATGTAAAATAAGGGGGGCAGGGAACCCTTCAGTCTCTGTAGAGAGAAAGGGGCACAACTTTTGCAAAGCCTTAAAGAACCCTAGGATTGGTTACTTCCAAACTCACTTTTCGGTTCTCCATTTTTTCTACTTTATAATATGCCATTGACTGATAAACACTGAATATTGTGTTAATAATTTGTTAAAATGTTCTGCATACAGGAAAACACTTATCAAGGTAATGCTGAGAAAGAACCCTGAGCATCGGCCGAACGTAAGCATTTCTTTGAAATACATTTAGTCATCTTTGAGAATTCTTTTCATTTGGGATGTCATCTTGCCAGTTGGGTTTGGATGTTGTTCAGGCAACCGAGCTTTTGAAGCATCCATATTTGCAGCCTTATGTTGATCAATATCGCCCAACTTTCAATCCTCCCACATCCTGCTCCCCAGGAAAGCCTCTTTCTATGGCTTATGTTTCTCGGAAGAATATGGCTGAAAGCCAAAGCAGTAACAGTTCTAGCAGTGACAAAGAGAGTTTTCTTTCAAGTGAGAAAAACATCCCAGAAGTGGTCTTCAAGTGTGATAACAAAACCACTGACACTGATTTGGCTTCTGTTGACGAGGAAGTTGGGCCTGAGCAGCTGCCAAGTGAGGAACAACATGGCAACAACATCCAGACTGTTAAAATTGATGAAAAGGAGGTTGTGAAGTCCTCTCATGAGCATCCAAAAACAATTAAAAATATAATGATGGCTCTTAAAGAAGGAAAAGTTAGAGAAAATAGTTCTCCATTGAGAGGTAACTGTACAAAGCCAGGAGGTTTGTTAACCCAAAGAGCTAATATAGATGTATTGCCCAGAGTCTGCAAGCCCGGTGCTGTAGCTCCTTCAAAAGCTAATGCAGAAACACCTACTGCTGTGCCAGCAAAAGCAAGCTCAGATTCTACCAAAAGGATTTCTTCTTTGAAGCATCAGGTATAATTATGAACCAACGTATCAGGTATAATTATGAATCTCTGTTGTATGTGTTGATTGTATATATCTTGAACTAATAATCTTCCATTGTACACGTCTGTCAGTTACCTGTTATTGAATCCCCACCAAAGACTAAACCTAGACATGATGTACTTCCTCCAACTGGTCTTCCTCCAACTGGTCCTTTAAAGCAAGCTGTTGATGATGGGCTTCTGACTAAGCCAAGGCAAAGAACCCCTCCATCAAATTCTGTGCGACGGCCTTCATTTCCTGGAAGAATGAAGCAAGCAAGAGTTGACATTCCTAATCCAGTGAGCAATACAATGAGGCTTAATGATGGTGAGATAATTCAAGGGCCTCAAAGAGCTCAAAATTTGGTGCCCAATGGTCACCGGAGGCATGTTCCCAGGGAATCCATGCAAGAATCGCAAAAGGCTCTAGCAGGGGCTTCTAAAGGAATGCAGACTGAGAGCAGCAATTCTATCTCTTCAACATTCTCAATTCAAGGATTTGAGCTTTGTGATGATGCAACAACTCCTTTTCCTAACTTGGCAGAACAAATTCCTCCTGATAATTATAGAATTACTCAAACTGTAAGCACAGACTCTTGTACACCTGGCTGCAGGCCGAGTTCACATTTGCACCCTGAGACACCTGAGAATATGTCAGTAGAAAGCCATGTTGATAATATATCTTTGTCATGCTCAGTTGAAACCTCTGAGGTGACCCTAGATCTTCAGACCGTTTCTACTGTTGTTGACAAAGTGAATTCAGGTGAAGTTGGGGGACCTCAATTCCTTGCTTCAGGGGAAATGTCTGGTTGTAAAGATATTACCTCTGCAAACAGGCCTTCCGTTACACCTGCTGTAACTCCCCACCCGAACTTCACTTCTAATTACACGGGTGATGACAAGTTCACTGTAAGGGAATCTTCTGCAGATGCTACTCCTGCAGCCACCTCTGTTTCATCTACCCAAAATAATATGCGGATGGATAAAGGATCCATTTCTCAAAACACAACTATTGAAAAGCCTGCTGCCTCCCACTTTCCTCCAGCTTTTGATGATGTTATACATGTTATTAGACACAGTAGTTACCGAGTTGGGAGTGAGCAACCAGTGACGGAACCAGTTGAGACAAATATGGATGTTGGGAAGCTTATAAATGTAGTAAGGGATGACTTGGAAATGAGAAACTCGACCACCCCTAGATCATCTAGTTGCTCTGAAGCCATGACTCTGAAGTCAAATATATCTGATAATCCCGGCAATAAAGAAGTTGATGCAAGGAATCCCACCTTTTCTGTCCCAAAATCTGATTCCTCTGAGCCAGCAAAACCAAATTCTCCGACAGTAGAAGAAGAGACAACAATGAAGGAAACTTTAGATGTAAAGTGCTTTAGGCAGAGGGCTGATGCCCTAGAAGGGTTACTTGAATTGTCTGCAGAGCTGCTGGAGCAAAGTAGACTGGAAGAGCTTGCCATTGTTTTGAAGCCTTTTGGGAAAGATAAAGTTTCTCCAAGGGAGACAGCTATCTGGTTGGCCAAGAGTCTTAAAGGAATGATGATCGAGGACTCTGGACGGAGTTCGTGAAGTTTATCATACCTGACTGGTAAGTTTTCTACAATATCATACTAGTCAGTGTTGCTCCAATAGTACTCTTAGCTTCCTGTCAATTTTTCACCCATTCAAGTTCCATAGAAATTTTAAACTGAACAGCCAGGCCTCGACCTTCCTTTTTTCCTTTGCCTTACTGTGTAATTCTTTGAATGCAGTACTTTTGCTGTACATAGTGACTACAGTTTAAGTTTTATTTCAATCCAATTGTATGGTCAAGTTGTAGTTTCTAGTAACTTGGTAATTATAAGTGGGGATGATCAATAAGTGCATTGTCTATATTATTTTTGGCTTATTAGAGGATTTGATTACCTTTTTCTGATAAAAAGAAGACACTGATGCTTTACAAGATGTGAAGACACAAGGTATAAGATGATATTTGCCTTCGTTTTTTCCCTTGTGTAAAACAAAGTTCAGCACCGCAGCAGTTGAAAGCAATAGTCCTTGCAAATTTACTTGGTGCTAACAGCTCTTCTCATGTTTGGTTTTCCTGGCCTTGCCCCTGGATTGGATTTTCAAGTATATTTATCTGTTTTATGATTTGTATACTGCTTTCTCTATGATTTGTATACTTCTTTTCCCTTTATAAGGTGTGTTCATTTTTTTTCACCTCGTGAAGAATGGGGGAGATAACTTGTTTAGATAGGAAGATAAAGGTATTGTTGTCCGCTGATTCTTTAGTGGATGATATGAAATGTAGTTTTTGTTGTGCATTTATTTTGAAATATGGAAGTACTGTTTGTTTCTTAATGTACAGACAAGTGAAAAAATCACAATGACCGACTTATACAATTCTGAAAATGGATAAATTGCGAAAGTCTCCCACCATTTTTCCAGCAATAGCAAACCTTACTTGAGCTATTTTTAAATGCATTTGCCTCCTAATTTGGAATAGGATTATTTGGGTGTCTATGAGACCACTGTACACACCTCTACCAGAGATGAGTAAGCGTGAATGCATCAAACTAAGGATAAGATTGAATCTCCCTTTTAGATGAACTTACCTTAGTAAAAATTTGGCAATAAGATATCTGGTAGACAGTTTTTCAACTTTTAAGGTTTTCAGCAATGACACGAGGAGAGAGAGATGCGAGAAGAGAGGGGGGGTTGACGCAAGGAGGAGCGGACCGTTGGGGGCAGCCAAGGGCAAAGGCGGAGGAGAATGATGGGGCGGCGGTGGTGCAAGTAAGTCATTGAGGGTGGCCAATGGAGGAGTAGGAGAAAGAGGTTGGCAAAGGTGCACAATCTTAATTTTGAGAGAGATAGAGATAGGGCAACAAAATGACCATTATGCCCATAAATTGTCCGAATTTATATGTTTGTTGCTCATAAATTGTTTAAATTTACAAGTTGGTTATTGCCTTTGAATAATAATTATTTTCAATAACTAGGATTACTTCTCATAAAGTACTTTTTTCTCTAAAAATTAGCTTTTAAAAAAAATTATTTTTTACAATAAGTACTTATTTAGGTATAAGTCAAACTAATATATATATTTGTGTGTGCGCACACGGGGGCGCACGTGTGTGTGTGTGTATATATATTTGCTGAAGTGCCCATTTTAGGTATTTTGCCGTAAATATTTTTTTGCGGTTCAAGACAAGGCTAAATAGTTAAATTTTGGGACGATTTGATTACGTGCTTGGCATCATGTTAATGACATTCTACTTTGACATTAAGGTAGTCTCAACTACTTCTATAGTACCTTTCTTAAAAATAAATACATAAACAATTATATAACTAATTTATTTATTTATTTTATATTGGAGGCTTTCATAAAGTTTGGGTTAACAGAAGGAAAGTTAGTTCGTCTTCTATCTTGTACCTTTTTAATCACTTCATAATTTAAAGGATAGCCCAACATACGCTTATTTAATCAGAAGGATTTATGAGGTAATTTGTGTGATGGAGTGTGATCTACACCATATATATACCAAAATAAATCAAAACATGTCATAGATTCAAAATTGATATATCTATAATAGATGTATGACTTCACAATACATTCAAATATACCAAAAAAATTGTCTAATATTGATTATAATGCCAAAAGATGACTATAAAATGAAGGCTAATGATTTGAATATGATCAACAATCTATGGGACATATATGATCATGTCTTCCGACAATGTTTGAAACTTCTATACTACTATAAAGAGAGATTTCCCTGTTTTGTGTCTCTTTCAAAAATATTAAATTTATCCTTATAACTACTAATGATTATTCCAAAATATTCATTTAACTATCCGCAACTATCCCAAAATATCCTTAAATAGTATTTGAAAGAATGAATTTTGAAACTGGGACTTGGATTTGGGTGGATTTAGACAAATTTATAATATAATTTTATACTACATCTTATCCAAATTCAATACAATTTCAAATCCATGGTCTCTCCAAATATGGGGTTATAATTATGTCAAATTTATCCTTATAATTATTCATAATTATTTCAAAATATCCCTATAACTATCTACAATTATTCCAAAATGTCCTTATAACTATTTATTTTATTATTATTTTTTAATAATTTTTATAATTTTAAAAATTAGAAAGTTATAAAGCACACACATAGTGCGTGCCATGGCTAGTGTTAACAAAACTTATAAAATTGCTTTTAAATAAGAGAGGAAGGTACAAACAAACAGAGTAGGAAAAAATATTTTCTTCTATAAAATGATTATGATTATAATGGTAGCTCACCTTATATGGACTAGTTGCAAACTTTCTTTTGTCAAAACCATATATATATTGGACTGCCTACCCAAGTAGTGAAATATTACAATTTGCCTAAGATTAAAGTAAACAAACAAGTATATCAATGCAAAACAAGCATACAATAGAGATAAATATACATGCAAGGATATAATAGATATGTATGCAAACACATATATGCACATGTATAGATGTGTAAGCATTACAAATACTTAGACAAGTACAAATATCTATATTTATTTTTGTAGAGGCTTTTTTATTAAATGAATGACCTAACTCAAACATAGGTCTCTCCCTCAATTTATAATACAAATCAAATACATTCTAATGACCATAATACCCTTACTAACTCACACTAACATAATAATAATACTAAAAGACTAAAATAATCATTAACATTGTCTCTCAACTTGGAGCATAGATATCATATGCTCCTAACTTCTCACAAATAATTTTAACAGGAGCACGCCCAGGGATTTGGTTAACAAATCAGCAAGTTGTGTAACAGACTCCACATAAGTGGTAGTAATGAGCTTTTGCACAAGTTTCTTTCGAACAAAATGACAATCAACTTTAATGTTTTTCGTTTGCTCATGAAAGAGCGGGTTGGAGGCAATATGAAGAGCAGTTTGACTATCACACATCAACTCCATAAACTAAGAATGTGGAAAACCCAATTCTTCCAACATATTCATTGACTAAATAAGATCACATGTAGTGTGAGCCATAATTTTATACTTTGACTCATCACCTAACCTAGCCATCACAATTTGTTTCTTACTCTTCCAAGAAACAAAACTACCATCAAACAAGATATAGTACCTAATTGTGGATCCCAAAAACTCATTCTTATCCAACAAATAAAAAACATACTTCTTCTATGACAAAACAATCCTCATATGAGATTTGGATACTTTTATACCCAAGAAGTATTTTAACAATCCCAATAAGTTTGTAGAAAATGTTTAAGGCTCTTAATAATTTGATCATCATCACTTATAATTATAATATCATCTAAATACACAATAAGAAGGATCCTACCCAATGAAATATGACGATAAAATATAGAGTGATCCATTGCACACTGTCGATTGACATTGAATCAACCAAACTATGCTCTAGAGACTATTTTAAACCATATAGTGCCTTCTTCAGTGGACCCGCTAAGCCTAGCTCCTTCTAAGCAACAAACCTAGGTAGTTGCTCCATATAGACCCCCTCCTTAAGATCACTATACAATAAATTATTCTTTACATTTAACTGATGCATAGGCTTGTGACAAGTGGTGGCAAGGAGATGAATAGATGTACTGATATAAGTTTGGCAACAAAGGAAAAAGTGTCGTAATTATCCAAACCATACAACTGACTATACCCCTTAGCAATAAGATGAGCCTTCAGACGAGCCACAAAATCATTGGGGTTGACTTTTGCAATATAAATCTAGTGACAACCAACCACAAACTTATCACAAGGAAGTCCCAAGTATCATTGTCCTAAAAAGCATTCATCTCTTCAACCATGGCATTCCTCCACCCATAATGGGCTAAGGCGTTCAAAATAGATTTTGGAAGGGCAGCAGATAATAGAGTAGCAACAAAACAACAATAAAAGGGTAATAAGAAGTCATAGCAAACATAGTTGGAGATGGGATTTGTCTACGTGTGCATTTACCTTTCCGAACAACAATGGGAGGATCAACATCATGAAAAATATGATCATTTGATGATGAAACAAAAAGTGTGGTAGTGGAAGCTAGAAGGGACACGCTTCCTTGGAGCTACCATTGTGAATACACCTATAAATTAGGATGATCAAGACAAAGAGAAGGACTCAAAATTTCAAAGTACATGGAGATATAAGTGGTTGATTGGGTAAGGAAAAAAAAATTAGAATCTGGAAGAGTAGGCAAAGAAAGAGACTCATTTAGATCAAAAGCACTGATGGATTGAATATAGTAATGTGTAAACTTAAAGAAGGTAATATCTGCAAACACAAAGAAGCGAAGCAGAATCAGACTATTACAATGATATCCCTTTTAAGTATATGAGTAGCCCAGAAAGACACATTTTATAGCACGAGGATCAAATTTATCCACCTCAGGAGATAGTTGATGAAAAAAGGATACATGCCCGAATATACAAGAAGATAGAGAGAATAGAGGTGAATTAGGAAAGAGAATGGAGTTGGAAATTTTACTACTAAGGACAGAAGACAACATCTCTTTGGCAAGCAATAAATACAACATCACTCCAAAACGCTTTTGATACATGCATTTAATAAAGTAAGACACTAACGATTCCAAGGATTTATCTATTTTTCCTCTTTGTAACCTTATTTTATTGAGGACTGTGAGCACAAGATGATTCTTGAACAATACCAAACTGAGTCATATAAGTAGTGAATTGAATGTTGTAATACTCTTTAGCATTATCACTTTGAAGTATTCAAACTAGCAAACCAAATTGAATTTTTATTTCATAATACAGACACGAAATATATGAAATAACTCATAGCAATCTTTTATAAATATAGCCAAGTCATCATTGAATAATTATCCATAAAGGTTACAAAGTATCAAAAACCTAACTTGAACACAATTCTACTAGGACGCCAAACATCAAAATGGACTATTAGGAAAGGGTTTTTAGCCTGTTTATTGACTTGGAAAGCAAAAGAGACATGATGATGCTTTCCCAATTGATAAGACTCACAATCAAGACTAGACACGGAAATTAAATCAAGAACTAGACATTTCAACTTTTCCGGCGAAGGATGACTAAAGTTGTAACACCCCGACCCTTTACTCTAGTCCGGACTACTACTAAAACATAGCATGCACATTTCTTTGATAACATAATCAAATACAACCCGCCCTAACAAGGAAAAACGGGTGTTCCATCCTGATCATCATATACATACATAGCGGAAATTTCATACTAATACATCAAACACATACCAAAGTTTCTAACTGTTCCCAACTACATACCAAATCCATATCATAATATTACAAACCCCAAAAACATAAAAACTACTATCTATGTCTCACCAGCTCTGACAATATCTAAAAACTATCTATCACCAGCCCGACGGTATGCTAGAATCGATCCCTTGAAGGACCTGAAACATGATTTGTATGATAAAGTGAGACACCTCTCAGTAAGATGGATTATATTATTATCAGTGTGTGGCTAGCATGAGATTTTGTGTAAATATATTACTAACAACATTTAATTACATTTAATTGGCATTTAAAACTATACTGAACTGAATATCTGAAAATATATAATTTCTAAGTAATATATTGCTGGTTCAATATAACCCATTTTATAGTAAATATGCCCATATAAGCCTAAAAGATACAACCTGGATTGCTGAATTAGTGTCGTTATGCTGTCACATACTACTACGACATGCTTCCCCTCATGACGGGTTGTGCGGCCTATAGGCTGGACCTAGCATATAGTTGGTCGACTATAGCTAAGTCAAACTAGGTAGTAAGTACGATTGAGCCTACCCTATAACTAGAATTCTACATTGGAGGGTCACTCGAAATTATACATCGGATAGGACCCCAGAATTCTACATCGGGAAGTACTTCCCAAGACTCCAATCAACTATCCAACACCACACTCTATCTAAGACATGTGGTTGCACTGTCTCCCAACATATAGCTACGGTACCGTGTTCATAACATAACATTATATCACAGGGCTCTAAAATCATATATGACAATTTACATCGTAATACTGAAATCATAATTCATTTTCATAAAACTGTATAAAACATAAACTATTCATAATTCTATGGAATATCTGTCATAAACTGTCTCGGTATAAAACTGGCACATTAGACTCAGCATTTAGCTGACATATCACATATCAGCTTATAGTCATCATGTCATATCTTAGCATATAGCCGTCGTATCATATCAAGTATTACACAAAACTTGCTCATTTATGCCAAGTAATATTGTACTCATGCCACACAATTTTTCATCAGGTAATTGACAAATACTCAACTGCTTAACAAAATAAATATTGCACTAAAAATAGGGGTATGAGTATCTCCGAATTGTTATTTTACTAAAAATATAGATATATAACTAAATACAGGAAAAATGGAGATAATTAACCCTACCGCCTTTGGTTCGTGTTAAAACACGTCTAAGGTTTGAAATCACAGATCCCAATTGGTGAAAACATTTAGAAATCCCAGTACTTTAATCCAAAAATATCATATTCAAATTTAGTTGGTTGGTTTTAAAAATAACTTCAATTAACCGAACCCTAGGCTCGGAAATCCTAGAAAAATCATAACTATATATATATAACCATATATAGTATTTCAATCGGTTAAAACTTGCAAAAGTAACTCACATAATATAATCCCCTTACTTGATTCCTGAAAAATGACTCGGAACTCCTGAAAAACGAAACCCTAACTTCTGGATTAATATCCAAAAAGCTCAGATCAACAATCCGCTGCGCTAGACTTGTAGAGAATTTCTCCTAGATCTTCGTAGTAGCTTCTGATCATTGAATCAGGCGACGAACGGCGAGAGAATCGAAGAGAGAGAAAGTGGGATGTGGGTTAGAGAGAGAGAGAGAGAGAGAGAGAGACTAATTTCTTAATCACTAAGCAACCCAAAAATCCTATTTATAAGTCGTTGACCTGGTCACATTCGTCAACGAAATGGCGCCTTCGTCGACGAATTACAGAAGAACGTTCATCGACGAAAGAAGACCTTCATCGACGAACTCCAAACCTGAAATTTTTATCGTTCGAGATTTCTTCGTTGACGACACCCTAACGATAGGTAGCTTACTATATCTGACTGCCAGGAGACCTGACATAATGTTTAGCGTGTGTTTGTGCGCAAGATTTCAAGCTGCACCAAAAGAGTCACATTTGTTAGCTTTCAAACGAATACTTAGATACCTGATAGGAACCATGGAACTTGGATTATGGTATCCTATGTATACATCCTTTTAGATTATCAGGTATTCAAATGCTAATTTTGCTAGTAGTAAAGTGGATAGAAAGAGCACGAGTGACACATGTCATTTCTTAGGACATTCTTTAGTCTCTTGGTTTTCTAAAAAGCAGAATTTAGTTGTTCTCTCCACAGCCGAGGCTGAATACGTAGCAACTAGAAGTTGTTGTGCTCAAACGTTATACATGAAGCAACAACTTATGGATTTTGGATTAAGCTATGATACAGTTCCTATAAGGTGCGACAATACGAGTGCAATAAACATATCAAAGAATCCTATATTACATTCACGAACTAAGCATATAGAAATTAGACATCATTTTCTTCATGATCATGAGCAAAAAGAAGATATGACAGTTGAGTTCGTATGCACAAATGAACAATGGGCAGACATATTCATGAAACCACTTGCGGAGGATAGGTTTATCCAAATTAGATGTGAATTAGGCCTGATGCATAGTCGAGAAGTTGTCTAGAATTATATTTGATGACATAATTCAGGCGGAGCAATATCACTTAATATTCACAATCGGTTTAAAATTTCAAATTCAGCTAATTTGTTCCCATTTGGTATTAAACTCATATCATAATGAGTGCATGTTAACTGACACATGTTAATCCTCACATAACCTTTGAACTTTAGTGACTGTTTTTTTGTTTATCCATGTTTATGAAATTTGGCACATTGTGCATATTCACATTGCAATTTAATTCAACAACACAACTTTTTGCCTTAGTAAGGGGGAGAAGTAAATTGAATTAACATAGGGAGACATATTTCATAGTATACTTTTTGAAATCTGAAGGTTGCATATTTAAAAAAAAATTAAGATTTAATTATGTCAGAATATTTTTGCTATATACCTTTTTGTTGATGTCAAAAGGGGGAAAAGAATATAAGGTTATAGCAAAAATAGTTGGCAAAAGTACATAAGTGCATGAGTTATACGTGCAAAACTAATTATGTATGAGCATATTTCATATTGTTGAATATTTGATTGTGCATTATTTGAGGGGGAGTCTTGTCAGGCGTAACCCATTTTATATTCATTTCATATTTTTGCTCGTGTATTTGTCATCATAAAAAAAGGGGGAGATTGTTGACTCTATAAGTCCAATCCTGTTTTGATAATGACAAATCACTTGGTATTTGATCTGTGCATTAAGATTGTGAACAGGAACAATATTTAGCATGCACGGAAGGTTAGAAAGTCATGGAAGCCATGAGGATTAAAGGATATACAACTTGGCACAATCTATGGAAATAAAAAAGTAAAAGAATGAAGATGCAAGCAGCAAGTTCAAGATCGTCATGGGAATGAGTATTTATAACTGAATGTATTTACATATTTCATATGGTTTAATTCGAAGCTCAAAATATACCCTAAATTGATCTTAGGACTCATGCATCTCAATCTTCTAGGGATTATTCATTGACTTAGAGACTCTATTTAAAACCCCAAAAAATGTTTTATGAAGAAGCAAAGCAAGAAAGCAAAAATTTTTCTTGAAATAAAATTAAAAAACTGAAGTTGGACTGCCTAGACGACTAAAGTTTTACTTCTGACATCTAAAGAATTTCCTCAGAAGACTGAAGAATTAGTTCAGTCGTCTGAAGAATTAATTGCTGAAACACAGAACATGCAGAACACTTTCAGACGTCTAAACCTTCAATTCAGTCGTCTGAAGCAAGGACTTTAGAAGTCTGAACCTTAAGTTTAGTCATCTAACCCTGTGTCTAGTTTAATTTTTCAAAACTTTAAGGAACATCAGACATCTGAACCCTAATCTTCAGTCCTCTGAACCTACGGGAAGTTTAAAAATTGGATCTTTAGTGAGAGAACGCGTAGGTTACACACTTGATCAAGTTGATCCAACGGTCAGGACTTATCCTAAGGCCAAGATTACCTATATAATCAACCTCTAAACCCTAGTGCCCCAACTTTTTGGATAATGTTGAGAAACTTGAACATATTGCAATACGTTTGCCTGCACTCCTACTGTATTCATCAAGTTTAGGCAAATCATCTTAGCTTTTCGAAGGGATTTCATTTACACATCTTGAAAGCAAGCTCTGGTGATTGAGGTTTGGTAAACAAGGGCTTGATTTGTGTTTTCAATATATAGATATCTTAAAGATTTTTCATATCTCATATTCATACATCTATTACTCTTATTGAAAAAAGAAAAATCTTGTGTTAATACATAAAAATTTATTTGTGAAAGGATTTTCTAAACATTGAATATTTGAAAATCTTCAAGTTCTTATTTTCATTCAAATACTCAATATTTTGTTATTGCGAAATCTATTTGATTGAAAAGTCTAAAGGTTCTTAATATATATTTGTGAGAAATTTTGTTGTGACAAGTAGTGTTTAAATCTTTACAATTTTCAAAGTCTTTTATTTATTCAAATATTCAACTTCACAAATTATTTGATAGCAAGAACTTAGATCTTCATAATATTCAAGACCAATTTTATAATAAGATCACTTTCAGTATTCTTGCATCTAGTAAGTTAAACTGAAACCCTAAGTTCTCCAAAACATTTACTTATATAATTATTTTAGGAGATTTGATCAAAGGATAATTTTGTGAAGCATATCATTTGTATAACGATTACATTGTTACATACATACTGATCTTCAAGTTTTATCATATGGATATGTGTTAGGTTTTCCATTGTACTCACTAGATTTGTTAGAAGCAATATTGAGTTGTTTTGCAGATTTGAAATTCTATACTGTAATCATGATTTGGGCTATGAACCGGGTGAGGAGGAAGTTGTACCTCTTATAAGCAGCGGATGTAAGGGAAGCTCTATCCCGGTTAAAGGAGTAGGGATTTAGTGGAATCTTTGAGTGGGTTGCTCAAGGCGAGGACGTAGGCCGGGTTTGGCTGAACCTCGTAAAAATTATGTTTGCCTTCTCTCTTCCTTTACTCCTTCTAATTTCCGAAATGCGTTTCATTACCTATCTTGCATGTGTGAATGTTGAACAACCTCACACGCACTTGATAATTAATTGGGGAAAATATAATTTATTGAGATAATAATTTGAATTAATTTCAAACTCCTTTAATTAATTTATTAAATATAGAAATAGGGATTAAGTGGTAAAATAATCTTAAAGATTTTTAAAATACCCAATTCACCCCACCTCCTGGGATTACACCTGAATTAACACCATCGTTTGGGATTTCTTCGTCGACGATGCCCTGAACTTCGTCGATGAACAACAAAAGGGCCTTCGTTGATGAAAATAAGGGATTCGTCAACGAAGCCTATTGAAATTCCATTTTTAACGTTTCCTTTTCTTCTCTTCTTATTTATTTCTTTATTTTTGAGGGTTTGGGTTTCTACAATCTCCCCTCGACCCCTTACAAAAATTTCATCCTTAAAATTTGCTAACTATTCTTCATCACATCCACTGAACTATCATTGATCTGACTCTAGGAAGAGCCGGTGGCCACCCATATAGTAGCCCCGTCCCAAGTTTATTAGCTACCCTCATTTATGGCGGAGGAATACCGTGGTTACACATAATGTCTCAGGAGATTAGAATATTCATACAAAACCCTCTTGAAGACCAAACATACTCTAAACCGTAAACAAACTTACTCTAACTACAATACATACACACCACTTACTTACCATTCTGCTTACCTGTCTAGCTCTGAGCGTCTCTGAATAACTATGGTACTTCTGACGTATCTCTGACTCTAATTCCCATGAAACTTCCTCCACTGCGTGATTATGCCACAGTACCTTTACTAACGGAATCCTCTTTGTATGTAGCCCTACGATCTAGGATCTAAACTAGTATTTCCTTATATGCTAACGTGTCCTCGAGCTCCAAAGACTCATAACTAAGCACATGTGAAGGATCTAGAACATATCTCCTAAGCATGGACATAGGGAACATGTCATGAATCCTAGATAATGATGGAGGTAATGTTATCCTGTATGCCATCGGACCGACTCTTTCCAAGATCTCAAACGGCCCAACGTACCTAGGGCTCAGCTTGCCCTTCCAACCAAATCTCATTACCCCTTTCATCGGAGTGATCCTAAAAAATATAGCATCACCTACCTCGAACTCTAACTCTTGCTGACGTATATCTGTGTAGCTCTTCTACCGACTCTAAGTTGTTTTAATCTGTTATCTGATGAGCTTGACCTTCTCTGAGGTCATCTAGACCAACTCTAACCCTAATCTCTTGCTCACCAACCTTATCCCAATACAACGGTGATCGGCATCTCCGACCATAAAGTGCCTCACACAGTGCTATATCGATACTGGTCTGATAACTATTATTGTAGGTAAACTCAACCAACGGCAGATATTTGATCCAGTTGCCCCCAAAATCCAGTACACATGCCCTCAACATATCCTCTAAAATCTGGATGGTCCTCTTTAATTGACCATCGATCTGTGGGTGAAAAACAATACTGAATGTGAGTTGAGATCCCAATGCTTCCTGTAGCCTCTTCCAAAATCAGGAAGAAAACCGCGGATCCTTATCTGAAACAACAGACACCGGTACTCCATGCAATCTGACAATCTCCTGAACATAAAGCTTTGCCAGCCTATCCATGGAATAATTAACTTTAACCGAAATGAAATAGGTTGTCTTCGTCAATTTGTCAACAACTATCCAAATAGCATTCTGCCTGTGAAGTGCTGATGGCAATCTCGTGACAAAATCCATGGAAATGTGCTCCCACTTCCACTTAGGAATGAGAAGTGGTTGCAACGGTCCCACTGGCCTCTGGTACTCGGCTTTCACCTGTTGACATGTCAGGCACTACCCTACAAAACAAGCGATCTCTCTTCTCATGTTAGACCACCAGAAAGACTCTCGAAAATCCCTATACATTTTCGTACTCCCTAAATGCATTGCATAAAGTGAGCGATGTGCCTCCTCTAGAATGACCCATTTAATCTCAGCATCATTCGGTACGCTTATCTTGGTGTGAAATCTCAACACCCTGTCATCTGAGATATTGAAATCTGGTTTCAATCCATTCTGCACTCTCTCTATAACTTCTACCAGCTCTACATCTTTTGTCTGAGTTGTCCTGATCCTTTCCCGTAAGGTCGGTTCCACTACCATGCTAGTAATGAACAACTGGTGATTTTCTTCCACCATCTCCAAACCCAACCTTTGTAGGTCCATGCTGATCTGATGCTGAACTCCCACTGCCGAGATTAACACATCTATTGACTTTCGACTCAGAGCATCAGCTACCACATTAGCTTTTCTTGGGTGGTAACTAATGGTACAATCGTAGTCTTTTATCAGCTCAAGCCATCTCCACTGTCTCATATTCAACTCGTTTTGGGTGAAAAAGTACTTAATACTTTTGTGATCTGTAAAAATCTCACACCTTTCACCGTACAGGGAGTGTCTCCAGATCTTTAGTGCATACACCACCGCTACCAATTCCATGTTGTGTATCAGGTAGTTCTTCTCGTACTCCTTGAGTTGACGAGAAGCGTAAATGATAACTTTTCCCTGCTACATTAAGACACAACCAAGGCCTTTTTTAGAGGCATCACTACAGATAATAAATCCACCATCTCTTGATGGAATGGTTAACACTGGAGCAGTAACCAGTCTTCTCGTCGAGAAGTGCCTTTGTGGGCTCGTTGACGAATCCTGACCTATAAATAGGTATTCTATCATTTCCAGCGTAATTTCTCTCATTTCTCTCTCTCTCTCTCTCTCTCTCTCTCTCTCTCTCTCTCTCTCTCTCTCTCTCTCTCTCTCTCTCACGAGGGTT
The DNA here is from genome assembly GCF_029873635.1 of Malania oleifera. NCBI lineage: Eukaryota > Viridiplantae > Streptophyta > Magnoliopsida > Santalales > Ximeniaceae > Malania > Malania oleifera. Next base: position 121,226,993 of record NC_080418.1, on the reverse strand, counting down.
TCGGTCCTCCTTCTCTCTATTTTCAATTTCAGCTTCATTATAGGTCATATTAACGATCAAGAACCGCCATGAGGTTTGTGGGAAGATTCTCGACAACTTAACCGGAGCGGATTGTTGGTTTGGAGGGCTTGGGCACCACTCCAAAATCGGGGTGAGTAAGGTATTTTAGGGTTTAATGAGTTATTAGAAGTGTTCGGAACTTAAGAGTTGCTAAATGAGAATTGTTCTGGAAATTGAGTTGATTAAATTGGGGAAATGTGAATTTCAGGCTTTTGAGCTACGAACGCCATGGAGCATAGGATCTAGGGTATTAGTGGACCTCTCAACACCTCAGGTAAGGCGAATAAATTATAGTAGTATTTTAAAAATTATGGATTGAATAAATATGTGAAAATGGTGATATGATATTTTAACTGTATATATTACGATATGAATAACAGACGAGACTGTGTGGCATATATGTTATACTAAGAACATGTTTGAAATGGGTTGCGTGAACTGCATGGTGAATTATGAGAGTATGAGATAAACATATATTGAAATTTTTTTTTGCAGAAAAGAATATAAGAGAAACCCAGTGATGTTTATATATTGAGCTGTAATGATAAAAGAATTATTTTGTTGAGAAACAATGAAAAGTGATATATCGAAGAGTATTTTATGAAAAATGATGAAATATGTAACATGGATATGTTTACTGGAAAAATGATGGAACATGATATATATATATATATATATAGAAAGGATTTCTATGACAAATGTGACAGTATGAAATAACCATAGGTTTTATATTGAGAAATATTGAAATACGTGAAATGAGAACCCATTGCGAATACTGAATTGGGGATATTGAAATGTGAATATGGAAATGTGAATATTGCAATGCGAATACTGCAATGTGAATATTGAAATGAGAATATGAAAATGTGAATGCTGGAATGTGAATATTGAAATGTGAATATTGTAATGAGAATACTGCAATGTGAATACTGAAATGTGAATATTACAATGTGTTGACTCTACGAGTCCAATCTTATTTTGATAATGACAAATCACTTGATATTTGATCTGTGCATTGAGTTTGTGAACAGGACTTACACTAAGCATGCACGGAAAGTTAACAAATCTTGACAAGATCCATGGAACTCAAAGAGTACGGGAATCAAGATGCAAGCGGAAAAATTCAAGAATATCTTGGGAAAGGGTATTTAGAACTCATGTATTAACATTTTCATATGATTTAATTTGAGACTCATTATAACTTAGAATGGTTTTAGGATTCATGCATTTCATGTACATCATTAGGAAACTCTCATGGACCATGACATGTTTTCAAAATCATGAAAATATATTTTATGAAAGACCCAAGAAAAGAAGCCAAGCAGATTTTTTAGTTAGAAATAAATATTTGAGAGAATGGGTAGTTCGGTCGCCTGAACTCAAACCTCAGTAGCTTGAAGAATTTCTTTGGTTGCCTGAAGATTAAGTTCAGTCGCCTGAAGAATTAAATGGAGAAGACAGAACCTAGCCGAGGCTCTTCGGTCGCCTGACCTTGGAACCTCAGGCGCCTGAAGTTGATACTTCAGGAGCCTAAAGTCGAGTTCGGTTGCCTGAACTCGCGGGAAAGCCTAAAAATCAACTCTTTATTAAAAAGACATGCGAAGTATCTTATTGATCCAACGACAGAGATTAATTCTAAGGGTAATATAATATATATTATGAATATCTAAACCCTAGAACATAAGGCTAAGGGACACAACAAGAAAGACATACTTCTCATTGCAAGATTTGAACCCTAGAGCCGGTTTTCTGCACTTCAATCTTCTTCCATCTTCGTTTGGGAAAATTTCTACTAAAATCAAAAGGTCATTCATTCATCCAACTAAACTTTGATCTAGTATTAAGGTTTGATCTGTCAAGTTATTACTTTTCAAAAATCTCTCATCTCTTTACGTGTTTATCATTAGAAAGAGGTTTTGATCTTGAGTGTGTATTCACATATAAAAACTGATTTTCGAGAAGATCATGTTTTGAGAAAAACTTGTTAGCTTGGTTGATTGATTTGAAATTCAAGAAGTACATAAACACATATTCATATATATTGTTCATTGGGCTTCTTATTGAAAAACCTACTTTGATTAAAATATTGGAACTTGAAGGAAAACTTTGTGATTTTTGATTGAGTTGTATTCAAGTCAAATTTTTGTTAAATAGCTCACTTAAAATATACTTGAGCATCTTTACAAAGTGAATTGAGAACCCTAGTAGACTCCAAAGCATTCCAAATATATTTTCACTTGGGAGTTTTTATTAAATACGAATTTTTGTGTTGACACATATCATACATCAAACAATTGTATCGTTTTTCATACATTCTTGAGCTTCAAGTTATATCATATGTTAATGTACTATGAAATTGAATTGTACTCACAAGATTTTGTTAGAAGCATTGTTTTGAGTGTTATTTTCAGATTTCATTGTAAACGCGGTTTGGGTTGTGAACCAGGTGTGACGAGGAAGCTGTGCCTCTTGTGAGCAGTGGATAAGGAGGGAGTTGTACCTCTTGTAAGCAGTGGTTTATAAGGGAAGCTCCGTTCCACTTTAAGGAGCAGGATTTTTAGTGAATCCTTGAGTGGTTGCTCAAGGCGAGGACGTAGGCCAAGTCGGCTAAACCTCGTAAAATTGCGTTTGTCTTCTCTCTTCCTTTTACTCTTTATTTTCCACGTTATATTTAAATTGAGTATATTGCATGCATAGATAGGATTGCCACACTCACACATAATTGAGCAACTAGAAGTAGTTGGTAAACTTATAAGAAGTGTGTAAAAGAAAATTAAGTGAATTTTTTTTAATATCCAATTCACCCCCCCCCCCTCTTGGGATTACACCTTAATCAACACAATGAGAATTCTACAATGTGAATATTAGAATGTGAATATGAAAATGTGAACATTGCAATGTGAATACTGAAATGTGGAAATGAGAACCCTGATGGACGGTTGTTGATAGAAAGCATGGTACCAATGCGAACGGATGATAAGTGCAACCACACGGTCTCATGAAGAGTATGGCGTGACAGTCGCACGAACCAGTGAGAAGGGTAGCTTTACCCCCTGGAGTCCAGACTAGGGTTAGGTAGGTCCTTCGTACTACATACAGGTATATGGATTGTTTATTTTGATCTAACCGGGTAGGCCAATCGCGGTTTCGATCTAGCCTTTGGGTCACACAACCTCGACCATGGGGGGAAGCATGGCGTGGAGAATATCCTTAGGGCAGCCATGAGTTACAGATGCACATGTATTGGTTACCGAGGACACTCATGTGCTAGATGATGAAATGGAAATGAAAGAGAAAAGAAAGTGTGTGAGTTTAATAACATAAATAAATAAGGCAAAGTAAAACTCTTCGCTTGAGTGCTTACTGAGTAAGGTGAGTGCCCTGATAAGTATCAATTGTAACCATACCCGAGTTAATCGGGCAGGGTTACAAATGATATCAGAGTAGAGGGGAACTACATGTATGGGCGTGTAACCTCCCTTATCCTCGGGAACTTTCGCTGTTAAATATGGGTTGCATGTGAATGAGTTGAAAAATGCAATTAAAGCTTATAAAAGCTTGTGTTTTATATCTATATGATCACAAGTATAATTGGTATATTTTTCTTAAATGGTATTATAATTGAAATAAGAATATTATGATATAACGAAACTCTTACTGCCACACACTGTACTATAAATAATTTATTTTGTCTTACTGAGATGTGTCTCGCTCAAATATATAAATATTTCAGGGAATCGTGACAAACAAGGAGATAGAGCTCCGAGATAGAGAGGAGCTGGTACCTTGATAGACAGGGTGAGTGTTTTGAGTTAAGGATGGATGATTCCCCTAGAGTTTTTTTGGGTTGATTTTTGGAGATCTTTTGGATATGTATAAATAAATAAATAATATATATATATATTATATATATATATATATATATATATATATATATGGATGGTTAAAACATTGGTTATTTGTATTCTGAATGGTTTATAGATATTGACTTCCGCTGTTAGGGCTATTTGTATGACTGTTTACCCGGCACCCACTTTGGGTCGGGTTATGTTTAAATGATATCAGAGTTTTTTATGTAGCCGATGTTTGATGAATATTTATTATTTATTTTTAAAAAATTGTATGAAAATCGGGGCATCACAGTTTGGTATCAGAGCCTAGGTTGCTAGATTCTACAGAATTTAGTAAATAACGAAATACAATACCAGAGTATAGGAATGGATTGTGAGGAGAATAAGAGATGGGTAGATTTAGATATGAATCAGTTGTTGTTAGAGGATGAAATTAGGAATTTAGGGTTCTATCTTGTGACCTGGAGGGAGGAGTTCGTGGTTGTTTCTGTGATTATCCTAGGGTGACGATTTTAGGAAAACTATGGATACTACTGCCAATTCTTGTTTATGAGTGGTAGGACTAAATCTTAAATTAGGATTGAGGATATTGGAGATTGATGATTATAGAGAAATATTTTATGAGTTTAGTTTGTTAAGTGTATTAGTGATGTTGAGATGATAAAGTTCTAAGATTGTTTTATACCATTTTCAAGATGGAGCTTGGGAGTAGCAGTGCACATACTGGAGATGATGATGCAGGGCCTTCTAGTATGGGTGGCAGAGACCCCGATGCAGTGCTACGTAGCTTCACCCAGTAGGTGATGGTAGAGATGGCTAGCGGTTCAGAAGAGTGGAGCTGCACGATTGAGCAGTTCATGCATATGAGACCCCCCATCGTTCTCCGAATGAGCTAACCCACTCATGGCTGAGAATTGGGTCCAGGATATAGAGAACATGTTAGTAGTTCTCCTATGTACAAATGAGCAAAATGTGTTTTTTGTGACGTTTAAGTTGATTGGGGAAGCTAAACGCTAGTAGAGATCAGTGAGACTGTTGGAGGAGTAGAGATCTAAGCCTGTAGCGATGGCTTGGAGCCACTTCAGGAAATTATTTTTCGAACGGTACTTCCCTACTACTCTTAAAAGTGCGAAGGCAGCAGAGTTCTTGCACTTGACGTGGGAGCAGATGACGGTACAGCAGTATGTAGCTAGATTTATTGAGCTGTCCAGGTTGCCCTGTACTTGGTGCCTGATGAGGAAAAGAAGGCAAGGAAGTTTGAGGAGGGCCTAAGACAGAGTTTGTTTGAGCAGATTATAAGCTTCTGAGCCTAGAGTTTTTGCAGAAGTAGTTGATAGAGCTGTAGTGATTAAGAATGGCTTGCAGAGAGGCGCTGCAGTACAGAACCAGGGAAAGAGGCCCGTGCCTCTAGATTTTCAGGCAGGGTCCAGCCGAGGGCCTTGGAGGAGGGAGGATAACAGATGAGGATGGAGACAGGGAGTGGGAGATCGGGCAGTATAGGGAAGACAGATGCCCCCTCTTTGTCCCATATGCTACAAGAGACAACCGGGGGAGTGTCGGGTCAAGGAGATTGTTTGTTATCAATGCCATCAGCCTGGGCATATGGTGAGAGACTGCTGAGCACCGTTAGCTGTCACGCCTGTTCCTAGACCATATAGAGGAGGCCACCAGGCACCCCGAGGCGGACAACAGAGGAATACCGCCTCGACACGAATTTATGTGTTGACACCAGGAGATGCGGAGGCGACAAAAGATGTTATGATGGGTACTGTTTTAATAGTGTCATATAAAGCTACTGCTTTATTTGCTTTAGGGGCGATTCATTCTTTTATCACCCGAGAATTTGTTAAATTGTGTGGGTTAGAAATTCAGCAGTTGGATGTTAGTTTGTCAATGGCTACGCCGACAGAGGCTGTAGGGATATATAAGAAGGTACTTAGGAACTGTCCAGTCTGTATTCAAGGTAGGTCTTTATCAACTAACCTAGTGGTTTTGGATATGCATGGGTTCGAGGTGATTATGGGGATGGATTGGCTAGGTCCCCACTATGTCAGTATTTACTACCATCAGAGAGAGGTAATGTTCAGACCTCCAGGAGGATAGGAGTACAGATTTATGGGATCATGTGTGCGTGATTGGTGCAAAATTGCAAGTGCACAGTATCGTAGTTTTATAACATAGTGATGTGAAGAGTATCGTCCTCAAGGATTGGTGTCTTAATTTTACTAAGTACCAAAATTATACTAACCTTGATTTTATTTAAAAAGATTAATAATTTTAGAATGCGAAATTGAAATAATGATACTTTAAATAAACTATTCAAGGGAAAATAAAACTGGTTGCCACGTATCAAATGAAAACTTCTAGGAAATCGATTTCACCTAGTTTCTCACTATGCTTTACTCATCTAGCAAATTCGACTTCGTTTTCCCAACATCATGCTTCGAACTCGACAATGAGACCCAGGGTATGATGTAGTAACCTAACATGTCCCTATATCATACAAAACACAAATGATACTATAATGAATAAGGGTCTGACCTCGTAGGGTTCCCATACACCCTATACACATTCACATACACAACATATACACAGTGGAAAAATTCATTCCATGCATACATACTACCATACTAGAGTCTATACAGATAGAGTCTAAGCACCATAATTCCAAAACATAACCCAAGGTGCCAGCAATACCCAAAATGACAACCCTATTATAGTCCAAGTACTTACACAAGTACTCTATGTAGTAAACCGACCACCACGCTCCAAACACTACGACGCTAGTTCTGGTTACTCGGAGGACCTTAAAACACGTACGTACGATAGGGGTGAGACACATCTCAGTAAGGTAGAATTAGGTTATATCTATGTGTGGCATATGAGTGTTATCAAGACATAAAACATACATAGTTCAATTCCAGTATTTTCATAAAATAGTTCCAGTTTAGTACTCAACACACACATGATCAAGCAACCCGGTGTCGTCACACCCTTCGTCACAAAGCCAGCCCGCATTGCACGGCGTCCCTGGCACATGACGTAGCCCCAGGCTCCCATGGCATCGTATCGGTACATCTGGTGGATCTACACCCTTCGGTGATCAGCCGGTAAGAGGCGATATTTCACGCCCTCGGACATAGAACCAGACACTCTTACCACTGGCAGGTGGTATTTCACACCTTCGGATATAGAGCCAGACACTCTTTCATAACTTGGAACAATTCAGAACTCGCGTTCCTATATCTCATTTCAGAAAATCACAACTCAATGCATATTCATATAATAGTCCATTCCACACTCATTTGGTAATCACAAAATCATAATTTTCAAAATACAATTTAAAACAAGTTAAGTCATGACCATCTCCATAACACAATATATTCAACAATATATCCACCATTTTCCAACGAAACCAAAGATGCAACCCAATGCCCCCTTTTTTCCCAAAATTGTAACATGAAAACCCAGTGCTTTTTACCCATTAGATTTTCCCAAATAAGTAGGCAAAACATACACAGGATCGTGAACCACAGTTCTACCGAATTCGATTTCAAAAATAATCGATATAAAAAAATCTCCCTACCTTTCCCTGAAAATCCAACACGAACTCTATGGATCCTAAATAACGAACTGAGTTCCCAAAACCTATAAACCATAGTATGATAATTACTTACAATCTTACTCTCTACAGATCTACCGAAACAAAAATGAAAACTGAGCCTTACCTTGATTTTTGGGTCAAAACCCAAAGACCTCAAAACAAAGATCCACTCCACAAAATGCGTAGAAATTCCTTCCCTGATCCTTGCAGTAACATCAGATCGTCCATTCTAATGACGAACGGTGAAGAAATATATATATATATATATATAGAGAGAGAGAGAGAGAGAGAGAAAGAGAGAGAGAGAGAGTGGGGCTTCGAGTTCTAGAAAGAGAGAGAGAAATTTTGGTAACTTAGCTTCTAAGCAACCCAAAATGATATTTATAGCACCTTTGACCTGGCCAACCTCGTCAACGAGGCGGTGTCTTCTTCGACGAGCCAGTGAAGGAAATTTGTTGACATTATAGTGGCCTCATCGATGAGCATGAAATTTTTGGATTTCCCAAAACCTCTCAGCTTCTCCCCGTCAACGAACCTTTGCATTTCATCGACGAAGCCTACTCAAATTACTGTTTTACCCATTTGTTATTAATTTATTCCATATCTCAGGGGTCGGGTTCTTACACTCTGTTTGTTAGCAAATCTCCAATTTTTCCAAAAGTCTCTTTCGATAGTCAATCAAAACCTATTCTTATTTATTATTTAACATAAGAATATGCAAATTAATAACGCAAGAACGCAATAAAACCCTCAATTTTATTTATACTACGTAAGTTCATACAAGTCTTTTGATCTCTATATTCATCTACGCTGAATTATCCAAGATCTATTCTATAATTCCCCTTTTTGGTAGCAAATCACAAGATCAACTTCATCTAATTAATGGCCAGTTAATTAAAAGCATTAAGGGCAAAATAACTCAGATAAACATTAAAGAAAACTACTTCGGATTAGCATTGAAGAGCAAGTATAGTTTAAAACTGGGCTACATTGTTTTCCTAGAATACAAAAATTAGTTCATGCCAATAATTAAATCAAACATAAACAATTTTTCCATGCTTTCTTTTATTTGGAGAGTAGAAGACAAAACAACACCCACAACACTGCTATCACGCACTGCGAACACCTCGAGCACCGTCATTGTTCGCCGCTTTTTGGTTCCCAAAAAGATATTAATTTTTAAGTGTACCACCAACTACCCTTCCTATTCGTGTGTTGTGTCTGCGCAACACCTAAGAAAGCTGCTACTGCCTCCCGAAGACTGCTTCCCCAAAATAATAGTTCCCTGAATCCTTTTCTTCTTCGGCCTCTCCTGTGTGTCTCCTACAAAAAACCCAATCAAAACCCTACCTTTTTCCTTTCTTTCTCACGCTCAGCGCCCCCACCGCTCTTCGAACCCTCTCTGCCCATTTTTATTTCAACCCAGTGCACGGTCTTCTTTTCTGTTGCATGGCCGAGTCACATCAGATGACCTGACCTCTTCTCTTTTTATTTTTTATTTTTATTCAATTCCGTGTTGCTCCAGCCCTTACTCTCCTTCAAAGATCCACACACACAGCCCAGCTTTCACATGCAATCACCAAGAACCCAGTGCACGATCTTCTTTGGCCCATCTCCACTATTGAAGCCCACTTAACACACACAGCCACTTTGGTTAAGCCCAGCTTTCACATTTTAATTAAAAACCCAACTACCATTTTGTTTCAAGGCCCATGTATTCGGCCCAGCTCCACGTACCCATGCCTTCATTATTTCTTGCATCGACGGCCATCCTCAATTTTGGTTTGCATGGTTTCTTCTTCACGATTAACCAATGCATGGTCAGTTCCACGTAGGTGTACGTGGGTGGTCCTCTTTGTGTGCATGGCTCGTTAGTTGCATGCATGTGGCTTACGATCTGTTCTTCAATATTTGGCTTCATGCACAGGACCTTAAGTTGGAATCCAGCTCACGTACACGACTGTACATTTTTAATTCTGACTTTAATGTCCAAAAAGTATCATGACACCTCTTCATGCTCTCGACCAGCGTAGTGCATGCGATGTCTCCTTGTGTAGTGCACGGCTTTCTCCAAAATTTTAAATTCTGGATTTGATTTTCGAAAGTTTTCTTTCTTTTCTTCAAATCTACAATAAAATCAAATGACCGCAATGAGACCTAAAGTTGAAAAAAAATAAATAAAATTAAGCCAAAATTTAAAGTTAAGAAGTGATAAATTATCCTAATTTATGCCACTCATCAGTGCGCACCCCCCCCCCCATAGTTGTTATCCGCCAGGTGAGGATGTTGTTGCTAGAGGATTTCTAGGGATTTGACTTATGTGAAAGAAGTATCAGAAAGGGAGTTGAGATTACAAGATATCCCAGTAATGAGGGATTTTCCTGATGTTTTCCTCAAGGATTTTTTGGGACTACCTCCTAATCGTGAGGTAGAGTTTACTGTTGATCTAATTCTAGGGATAGCATTAATTTCGAAAGCGTCGTACAGAATGGCATTAACGAAATTGAAAGAGTTGAAGAAACAATTGCAGGAATTGTTAGATAAGAGGTTTATTCGGCCTAGCGTGTCGCCCTGGGGAGCGCCGATTTTGTTTTTGAAGAAGAATGATGGGTTTATGAGAATGTGCATCAACTACAAGGAAATAAATGAAGTGACTATCAATAATAAATACCCGCTTCCCTGCATCGATGATTTATTTGACCAACTACAAGGTACATATACTTTCTCAAAGATAGATCTACGGTCTAAATATCATCAAGTAAAGGTCAGAGCAGAGGATGTTCCAAAGACAGCATTTAGGACTCGGTATGGCCACTATGAATTCTTGGTTATGCCATTTGGACTGATAAATGCTCCTACAATGTTTATGGATTTGATGAACCTAGTATTCCACCAGTGTTTTGAACAGTTCGTAGTGGGGTTTATCGATGACATACTATTGTATTCAAAGAGCCTAGAGGAGCACGAGGAACATCTGAGGATAGTGCCTCAGGTGCTGAGGGAAATAAGACTGAATGCGAAATTCAAGAAGTGTGAGTTCTGGTTGGAGCAAGTTACCTTCCTTGGACACGTGGTATCTAGGGGTAGTATTTAAGTAGATCCGAGCAAGATTGAGGTGGTAGTAGACTGGGTACAATCGAAGAATGTTCAGGAGATCAGAAGTTTCTTGGATTTGGCTGGGTACTACCGCAAATTTGTTGAAGGCTTCTCTAAATTGTCGGGTCCGTTGACTAGATTGACCAGGAAAGGTGTGAAATTCGAGTGGACCGACGAATATGAATGGAGATTTTAGAAGTTAAAGCAACGACTCATCACTGCACCTATGTTAACAATTCCTTCAAAAGAAGAGGGTTTCGTGATTTACAATGATGCATCACATAAAGGGCTCGGATGTTTGCTGATGCAACAAGGCAGAGTTGTAGCGTATGTCTCTCGACAGCTTAAAGAATATGAGAAGAATTACCCTACCCATGATTTGGAGTTAGTAGCGGTCATTTACACGCTGAAAATTTGGAGACACTATCTATATGGGGGTAGGAGTGAGATTTTCATTGATCATAAGAGCTTGAAGTACTTCTCCACGCAAAAAGAATTAAACATGAGGCAGAGGAGATGGCTGGAGCTGATAAATGATTACAATTGCACCATTAGTTACCACCCAGGAAAAGTTAATGTCGTGGTTGATGCTTTGAGCTGGAAATTAGTAGGTTCATCAATATCTATAGTGGTGATGCAGCATCCGATTCAGATGGATTTAGAAAGGCTCGATGTGGAACTCGTAGAGGGCGACCATCAGGCATTTATTGTCAATCTGGTATTACTGTCAACCCTACAAGAAAGAATTAAAGTGGCTTAGAGGAGTAATGTAGAGTTAGTAGAGCATATAGGAAAAGCACAGGATGGTCAGGAGGCAAATTTCAGTATCTCAGATGATGGAGCCTTGAGGTTCCGTACCAGGTTGTGTGTATCTTCCAACCCTAAAATTAAGAAAGTTATTTTTGAGGAAGCGCACTGATCCCTGTATACTGTACATCCTGGTAGCACTAAAATGTATAGGAATTTTCATGAGTATTTTTGGTGGGGTAATATGAAAAGAGAGATTGCCGAGTTTGTAGAGCAGTGTTTAACATACCAATAGGTGAAGGCTGAGCATCAGAGACTGGCAGGAACATTGCAGCCACTCCACATCCCCGAGTGGAAATGGGAACATATATCGATGGATTTTATCACAAGATTACCATTGGCACTACATGGACAAGACGTGATTTGGGTAGTCGTAGATCGACTGACGAAGACTGCCCATTTCCTTCTTGTTAGAGTTAACTACTCCTTGAGTAGACTAGCAGATTTGTATATTTAAGAGACAGTTAGGCTGCATAGCGTGCCAGTGTCCATAGTATCAGATCGAGACCCATGGTTTACATCTTAGTTTTGTAGGAGTTTGTAGAAGGCCATGGGTTCTCACTTGATGTTCAACACAACATTTCATCCTTAGGTAGATAGGTAGATGGAGAGGACGATACAGATACTAAAGGATATGCTACGAGCATATGTGCTAGACTTTGGAGGCAGTTGGATATAGTTCATGCCACTGGTCAAGTTTGCTTATAATAATAGCTATCAGACCAGCATTAGGATGGCACCATATGAGGCGTTATATGGCAGGAGGTGTCGATCCCCATTATATTAAGATGAGATTGAGGAAAGACAAGTCTTGGGCCAGAGCTGATACAGCAAACTTAAGATAAAGTCAAACTCATCAGAGACAGGATCTTAACAATACAGAGTCAATAGAAGATTTATGCAGATACTCACCTACGAGAGTTGGAGTTTAACGTAGGAGATCATGTATTCCTAAAAGTGGCACCAATGAAAAGAGTTATGAAATTTGAGAAGTAGGGTAAACTGAGCCCTAGGTATATTGGACCATTCGAGATTCTTGAATGAGTGGGTCTAGTTGCCTATAGATTGGTGTTACCACCAGTCTTATCTAGAATCCACTTCATATTTCACGTTTTTATGTTAAGAAAATACATCTTAGATCCCTCCTATGTGATCAGTTATAAGGCACTGGAGATTGATAATGCCATATTTTATAAAGAGATACTAGTGCAGATTCTAGACTGGAAGGAACAAGAGCTACGTCCAAAAAGAATTTCAATGGTAAAAGTGCTATGGCGCAATCATGCAGTTGAGGAAGTTTCGTGGGACTTAGAGGAACTGATGCGCGAAAAATATCCACATCTCTTCAGTGGAGTTTAGAGCTAAGCCAATTAGAGTAAAAGTAAAAATCAAGGTATGTATGTTGGTTTGTATAGTGTAATGTAGGATAGATAGTATTTTTGGTTTTAGGATAAGAATGGTTTTAGAAGAGTTTTATTTGGGTTATTGTAATCTCTCGGGATCGTAAATGTAACCATGGTATTCCTCTACCATAAGTGAGGGTAATTAATAAAGTTGGGATGTTTTCAATAAGGATGATAACTAGCAATTTTGAGGACAAAATTTTATAAGGAAGGGAGAATGTAGAGACCTTAAAAATTAAATTAACAAAAGTAATAAAAGAAAAGAAATGAAAGAGAAGGAAAAGGAAAAAGGGGGATCAGCAAGGGTTCATCGACAAATCAATGGTCTTCATCGACGAATGTCCCTATACGTGTCTTGTCGACGAAAAGATACCGTGAGTTAGGGAATTTCAAGCTCATCAACGAAGTGCTTTCATGGGCTCGTCGACGAATCACTTTAACTAGTCGACAAATGCTAGCCTATAAATAAGTATTCCGTCATTTCCAGCATAATTTCTCTTATTCTCTCTCTCTCTCTCTCTCTCTCTCACACACACACACACACACACACACACAAACACACACACGAGGGTTTCAGTCCTCCTTCTCTCTCTCTTCGATTTCGGCTTCGTTATATCCCGAACTAACGATCAAGAACTGCCACAAGGTTCATGGGAAGATTTTCTACAACTTGGCCGGAGTAGATTGTTGGTTTGGAGTACTTAGGCACTACTCCAAAATCAGGGTGAGTAAGGTATTTTAGGGCTTAATGGGCTATTTGAAGTATTCGGAACCTAGGAAGTGCTAAATGAGAATTGTTCTGGGAATTAAGTTGATTAATTTGGGGAAATGTGAATTTCAGGCTTTTGAGTTGCGAACGCCATGGAGTGTAGGATCTAGGGTGTTAGTGGACCTCTCAATAAGTCAAGTAATGGGAATAAATTATAGCAGTATTTTAAAAATTATGGGTTGAATAAATATGTGAAAATGGTGATATGATATTTTAACTGTATATATTACGATATGAATAACAGACGAAACTGTGTGGCATATGAGTTATACTGAGAACATGTTTGAAACTGGTTGTGTGAATTGCATGGTGAATTATGATAATATGAGATAAACATATAATGAAATGTTTTTGTGCAGAAAATAATATAGGAGAAACCCGGTGATGTTTATATATAGAACTGTAATGATAAGAGAATTGTTTTATTGAGAAACAATTAAAAGGGATATATCGAAGAATATTTTCTGAGAAAGGATGAAATATGCAACATGGATATGTTTACTGGAAAAATAATGGAACATGATATATATGTGTAGAAAGGATTTCTATGAAAAATGTGACAGTATGAAATAATGATAGGTTTTATACTAAGAAATGTTGAAATAGGTGAAATGAGAACTTATTAAGAATACTGAATTGGGAATATTGAAATGTAAATATTGCAATGTGAATACTGTCATGTGAATGGTGAAATGAGAATATGAAAATGTTAATGTTGGAACGTAAATACTGAAATGTGAATATTGCAATGAGAATACTACAATGTGAATACTGAAATGTGAATATGAAAATGTGAACATTGCAATGAGAATTATGCAATGTGAATATTGGAATGTGAATATGAAAATGTGAATATTGTAATGTGAATACTGAAATGTGAATGATGAAATGTGGGAATGAGAACCCTGATGGACAATTATTGATAGAAAACACGGTGCCGATGCTAGCGAATGATAAGTGCAACCACACGGTCTCATGTAGAGTGTGGGTCATAGTTGAATGAGCCAATAAGAAGGGTAGTTTTACCCCCTGGAGTCTAGACCAGGGTTAGGCAAGCCATTCATACTACAGACGGGTATATTGATTGTTTATTTTATCTAACAGGGTAGGCCAACCGCAGTTTTGATCCAGCCTTCAGGCCACACAACCTCGACCATAGGGGGAAGCATGGTGTGAAGAATATTCTCAGGGCAGCCATGAGTTAAAAATGCATATGTATTGATTACCAAGGACCCTCATGTACTAGATGATGAAATGGAAATGAAAGAGAAAAGAAAGAGTGTGAGTTTAATAACATAAATAAATAAGGCGAAGTAAAACTTTTCCACCTGAGGGCTTACTGAGTAAGGTGAGTGCCTTGATAAGTATCATTTGTAGTCATACCCAAGTTAATCGGGCAGGGTTACAAACGATATCAGAGCAGAGGGGAACTATATGTATGGGTGTGTAACCTCCCCTACCCTCGGGAACTTTCACTGTTAATATGAGTTGCATGTGAATGAGTTGAAAAATGGAATTAAAGCTTATAAAAGCTTGTGTTTTATATCTATATGATTATGAGTATAATTGGAATATTTTTCTCAGATGGTATTATCACTGAAATGAGAATATTATGATATAACGAAACTCTTACTGCCACACACTATAAATAATTTATTCCATCTTACTGAGATGTGTCTCACCCAAATAACTAAAGATTTCAGGGAACCATGACAGAGTAGGAGATAGAGCTCCGAGATAGAGAGAAGCTGGTACCCTGATAGACAGGGTGAGTGTTTTGAGCTAAGGATGGATAATTCCCCTAAAGTTTTTTTGGGTTGATTTTTGGAGATGTGTTGGATATGTATAAATATATATGGATGGTTCAAACTCTAGTTATTTGTATTCTGAATGGTTTGTAGATATTGACTTCCGCTGTTAGGGTTATTTGTATGACTGTTTACCTGGCACCCACTTCTGGTCGAGTTATGTTTAAATGGTATTAGAGTTTTTGACGTGGCCAATGTTAAATGAATATTTATTATTTATTGGAAAAATAAATCGCATGAAAATTGGGGCGTGTCCAAGCAGATCTAGCCTTGCTGTTTCCAACAAAGTTGACCAAATTGCCTTTTTTTTTTTTTTTAACTTCATTGAGTCGAGCCGAATAGGATTCTCCTTCCATCTTGTTAGGCTAAGCCGACTAGGCTTACCCATTCTCACCATGTTAGGCCAAGACTTGAGTCGAGCTAAATTAGTTTTTCTCCTAAAGTATATAAACATGGTCCATATGTCAATATAAGCATTGCTCATTTTCAAGCCTATGGGAATTGCCCAACTGTCAATATTAGCTCAGCTTGTCTGTCAAATCTATTGGCATTGCCCATCAATAAAAATGAGCATTTCTCATCTTTCAAATCTATGGGCATTTCCTATGTATTCATATAAGCATTGCTCATCTTTCAAATCTATAGGCATCACCTACTTGTCAATATAAGCATAGTGTTAGGGGGTGACAATGTAATGGGTTAAATAGAGGGAGAGACGGCTTTTCATGTATTCTCTAGGGATTTATAATGGATACCAAATTTCTTTTGTTATGGCTTGTATGTTTGTCATCTTAATAGAATAGAATAAGTAGTCCTATCTATCATTGAGTTTCATTGTCAAGGATCGGAATGTACCTTATTGATTTATATGAATATCTTGAGTATGAATGTCTCTTGCCTTTATGATTTATTGTTGTTTGTATTAATATTTTCATGGTTACGAGTGGTTTTAGAGACTTATCTAGTACTCATGTCTACGGGCTTGAATGCACAATTATCGGCTGCCTCAATTGGGGGAGACTCTTCGACGAGTGTCGTGACCCTTAATTGAATCTTTTTTTAGGGTTCGTGATAGTTGGTATCAGAGCACAATGTGTGCGTGCACCAAAAGTGGTAAAATGAGAATTTCAAAGTATGTAAATACATAGCGTGTTGAAACATTTGAGGCAAGAATGACAAAGCTCGAAACCTTGAAGATGAAGTTCTTCCAACTGTAAGGGTTTGTGATGGAATTGTCAAAAGAGAAAGATGTGCTATTAGAGCTTGAGATCGCTAGAGAAAACACTAGAGGAAACCTCTATAGTGTATCAGAGCTTGAGAATATAGTTGTGGAACTGGAGAAATCCATTCCACATATAAAATCCCTAGAGAAAAGACCAATAAATCTTGAGGTCTTTCAGATGAACGTTGCAGTTGGAAGCCTTTGAGAATATGCTTAAACACATTGGAGTGATGCCATCCCTTACATCCCAAGGGGGAGAGCAAATAAAGCTTGAGGCCTCCCTATGAGAGTTAGCTGACAATTTTTATTTGCTTTTAGAAAAATTCAAAGAGTCCATTAACACCCTGAAAAAAGGATTTGAAGGAATTGGGCAAGCTTTGAAACATAACAGACTAGTTTCATAACAACTTGCAAAAGATTAGTGTTAAGTTAAACGCAGTGGCATAGATGTCTCAAAGGACGATAACCGTTACCATTGAGGGGTATCAAATTAAGGTACCAGAACTTAAATGTTAAAGGTGTGCTCGAGATGCAAAGGAGTTGGACAATTTTTTTTTTGACCTAAAATGCTACTTTAAGTGCTTAAAGATCGAACTAGAAAAGGACCAAACAAACGTTGCAAAAGAATATCTTTCTAGGAATGCTAAGTTATGGTGGAGAACCAAATGTGAAGACATGCAAAACAATCAATATACCATCAATACCTGGGAGGGACTGAAACATGCTTTGGAGGCACAATTTTATTTGGGAAATGTGGAGTATATGCCATGTTGCAAGGTGTATGACTTACAACAGATAGGCTCGATAAGGAGTTTGTTGACCCTATGCATCATTCCTGGTTTTGATAATGACAAATACTCTTGTATTTGATGACCTTCAAGTTTGTGTGCAGGATCATACTAATTGGATCATATTGATGGTATGCGGCAACTTGAAGAGAAGCGAAGACCTCGCATATTTATTCATTGTATTTTCTATTTGGGTCTGTAATTTTAATTAAGAAAAGGTCTGTAATAATTTGTATATCATGCATGTAGGACTATAAGCTCAAGACCTTAGAGAGACCTTAGGGATCACAGTTGACAGACACCAGATTTTTTTTGGTAGGATAGAAATACCGTAGGTCCCAACACTTATACACAAATAAGTCCCCATTCATATTCACAATCAGGGGATCAACTTGAAATGAAATTGAATAGAATAGGCAATATTTGTGAGAGGTCAGGCGACAAAACTCCAGGTGTTCAAAACACCTCGAGTATTTCTAAAGTGCTTGTGCTTAATCTCACTAGCTCATACTCTCATTCACTATATTGACTGTTTGATTATTTTGAGAGTAAAGTTTTAAGTTCTCCCATCAATTTTATTTGATAAATCTTGTGTGGGAAGACTTAGTGGCTTGTGGTTCTTGCATTGTCATTGCAAGTTACCTTAGCCTATATTTTTTGTGTACAAAAATCATTTTCAAAGCTTGCATTCAAACATCTATTGTGCTTAGTACATTGAGAACATCTTGTTAAGGTTATTTGAATCATCTAGCTAGCATATTTGAAACCTTGATATGATATTGTGATATTCAAATAATGTGTTTCAAATCTTGCTTTGATATACACTTTTGTGCTTGATTAGATAAAGTCATTATTCTGAGCATTGATTACACACATATAGCACCAAGCTTATAGTTCATACATACTTGAGGTGCATTGATTATATTGTGCGTAGTGGACATATCAGCTTGTGTAAGAAGCATTTGTTTGTATGCAAAATTTACATTTGTTGTATTCCAGGCGTGGGCCTGAATAGAGAGACTAGCCTTATTGAATAGTCTCGGATTGGCTTAGACCCGGTTAGGAAAGCTAGGTGCACCATCCCAATAAGGTATAGGTTGAGATCAACCCCGCTAATTGACCTAGTTGTAATCGATGCTGCTCCACCCGTTAAGTGAGCATTAGTGGAATCCTTGGGCTTTCGATCTAGAGGCAGGGACGTAGGCAGTATTGGCTGAACCCCAATAACATATCATGTGTGCCTTGTTTATATTTTTGCAATTTATATTCCTACACGTGTATGTTATAGTGTGAATGTGGCGTATGATATAATTTCCACATTGTATTTATCTGCGTACAGACCCTAGGTTGTGTATATACTGCTGCTGAATAGTTTAACGTAGGAGATAATTTTTTAAAATTCCAATTCACCCCCCTCTTAGGAATACACCAAAGCTGACAATTGGTATCAAAGCCTTGTAGCATTGACTTAAATGTTTTTTTCTAAACATTGGGATGGCTTAAATTGGTGTATCCCCATTCGAAATGGGACGATCACCTTCCAGTCCTCCATTATTGTGTTGTGTTGATTACACCACCTAGAAAATTCGAATGAGCATATTTATAAAATCAATGGACTAAAGGGCTTGGCAGGTGATTATCAAAGGAATTTGTATGCATGTAAACGAAAATGATACTATTATGATGCATGCAAATTCATATGCCATAGATTTATTATGCTGTGCTTTAGAGACTGATATTTTTCATGAGATCATGGCTTGTGCTAGAGCTAAGGAAATCTGGAAATAGCTCGAAAAGAAATATGGAGAGACCCAAAAGAAGGAAGAGACTACTACTCCTAAAGTATCAAGTTTTGATGTTCTGGATGTGGTAAATGATAGGGTGATTACATTAACAGAAAAGGAGATATATGATTCTCACTCTAGCTTAATTGCTGATTCTTATGTCAAATGTTGTGTTGTATCTAATGCTGAATCATCTGTTGAATGTTGTGATAGTTCTGTTATTGATGCACTTGATGATTCTCATGTTGAATATTGGAATATATTATGCAATGAATCATCTGATTGCCCTAGTGATAATTGTGTTATTAGCTCATGCAATAATCCATGTAATGCATGTTGTGATGACTCTTGTGCCAAATCCTGTGATATATTGTATAGTGAGTCATCTATTGGTTCTGATGATAGTACTGTGTGCATTGATTCATATGAATGTTATAGTGATAAATGTTGTGATGAATCATGTATTAAATCTTACAATGAAAGCATGCCCTCACATACAACACTAGAAAATGAATCATTTAAAATGCATACGATTCTAGTTGGGATGTCTAAGAAGAAAACCTTTTTAAAAAATGAGAGTAATAGGTTGGCAAAGCAATTAGAAAAATTAAAAGAGTATCATGCCATCCTTGAAAAGAAAAAGGTTAAAGAGATATTGAAAATTATCTACCTAAAGGAAGAAATAGAAAATGATAAACCCTTAGGAATTAAAAGAAATAAATCTTTTTAAAAGGGGTCATATTATAGGTCTCACTGTCATTGTCTTGCCTCATCAAGTAAAAAGAGTTTAAATAAGCATGATTTTTCATGTATATACAAAACGAGCTTACTTTGTAAAAGGAACCGACACGTCCAATCCAAATGTAAATCTAGAAGTGCCAGAGGCTTAGATAAAGAAATGGAGTGGGTTGTTATGAAAGCAAACCCCGTAGGTCCTAATGAAAAATGAATTAATATTACTTAATTATTTAATGTTTCCTTAGATCCTAGGCTTAGGTTTAGGGGTTGTGATGACTGTAGGTATGAGAAGTGGTTGTTGCTTAAAATGACAATCTTAGTATACGCGCCCACCTATCATGTTATACTAAGAATCTTTATTCACTTCCAAACGGACATGGCACCTATGCCTGGTATTTAATTCAAAATTCTTAACCCATGCTAACATAAAAATCACAAGTTTAAGCATACTTTTGTCCATTGCACAGAATTGAGCTTTAGGGAATTTTTCTTGCCTTACATCATTTTGCCCTCTATCATTTTGCCCTAATCTCATTAGTCAAAACCTAGTCATCACTCTAGGTATAAGCACTGATAATAAGTTCTTATTCTACTAGTGCTTATTTAAAGACATGCTTCATAATCAAATTAGAGACAACCACTAGGGGATTGTTTCCTTTGAGTTTAAATTGTAATTCCTCTAATTTTGGTTCACCATCCCATCCATAGGACTCCTTACCAAACCACGATCATATTCGGTAAGGTTTCCCCCATTCCTTGGTTTGTATCCTTGCTTAAAATTATAATTATATCTAAAGGATACATACCACTATCCAAAGAGCTGTTTTCAAAATTTGTTCTCTCCTAGACGCTTTTTGCACATACCTGGACATCATCACTGAGCACAAAAACATTTTTGGAAATGTCCACTCATAATGAATACTCTTTTGAACCTAACAGAAATTTAAATTGATAAGAGTATTTATCCAAATTCACTTTACAAGCTCTCAATCCTTCAAGTCAAATCCTTAGAGCTTTGTATCTTTTAGTTAAGTGAAATAGCTAATATGATGGTCATAGGTTTCAACATATATGAAAATGCAACAACTGAGAAACCTATACATGAATGTTAAGAAAGAAAAGCCATTTGAACTTGAGCCTCTCTCACGTATTGAAATTCATAAGAAAAGAGGCAGACATAAGCTTATCACACTTAAATGAATATACATTGTGACTTTTTGGTCCAATAAGCCTAAAGCATTCACACCAAGATTAAACCATTGAAAATCTTATAACTCTGAGCTAAAGAAATTAGAAAATGAAAAAGGCATTAAATGAGTTTAGCGCATAATTGAGGGGGAGCATTTATCTCTCATATCTATACATATTAAAATGCTCTCATATTCTTATATCATTTATGTATTTATGCCTTAATGAATAACCGCACTGTACTGAACTCAAATCTATCCTCTGCTCTCTACTATTTATATTCTTTAATGGATAGATTATATTTTATGAATTGTTGATTACTACTGGATTGCATGCTTGTATTGAAAGCCTCCTGCATGGCAAATGCAGTGATGTGTATTGCATGCTGGTAGTAGATATAAGTTCTTGTGTGCCTTGAACTAAATTATAAATTGCTTATTTGAACCTGTCAGGTGCAAGTTTTATGGAAAAATGTCTGATTTATAGACGGCATACTGCCAAAATTTTGACACGAATTTTCCCAAAAGTAAAACCTTGTACATAGATGATTATGATAAAATTAATGTTAAAATATTTTTGAAAGGATGGGTGAAAACTCAAATAAATATTTAAACTTCATCCTAACATAATCATCAATCGTTTAGAAAGGCTCAAATCCATCCCTATAGGAAGCGCATAAATGATCCATATGCATCACTTTCGTCTACTAAATTATTGAGGCTCTTATGAAATCCTTGAACATTATATCATATGCTTGAAGCTTTATGGTTTGATATGGAATGTTCATGGGTCATTAACTCTAAAGTATGCCTTAATATACATTTTTCTGATGCATCAATGGTCTATAGCGACAACTATACTGATCAGGTGATAAATATAATTGATATATATTCAGTATAGCTAGTTTAAGGAGTGCAAAAATAATTGCTTATACTGTGTGGCATGCTTACTGAAATTAATTTCTGGTTAGTATAAGCAAATGTGTTCATCTAAGCTCGTACTCCAATTTATAGGGGGAGTCCTTGAAATTAAATATCCATCTTTTTAGGCTCTCCAACATGTCTAGCTTAGATATGTTTTAAATAGAGGGTGGCATGTGCTTAAATGTGTTTTTCTTATAGCAAATCATATATTTGAAATATGTTGTTGTTGCCACAATCACTTGATTGTCATATGATCTTGCATGTGATTGTTAAAATTTTTTTTATCATTATGGTTGTGATTTTCTGGTTATATTTTAGTATGTGCTTAATTGACAAACCAGAAAATTTGTGCTTGCTTGTTTTAAATTAAATCTTTTTTTTCAGCAAGCAACCCCCAGCACCATGTTGCAAACATTATAAGGGGGATATATATTATTATTATATACATATATATATATATATATATATTTACATGTATTTTTGGCAAGATCAAATTTCAAAAATAAATTCGTTATCACTTGCCTTATTATTATTATATACTATATATTTTTAAATTGCATAAACTAGTTTGGTAACTTCATATGAAAATGCATGCGAACTAGTTAGACTGTGTTTGTGTTCAAACCAACTATTTGCTATCATATGTCGTGTGTTTTAAACTCATATCTTCCACTGGTCTTATGATATGTTTCAATTGCAATGGTTTGTGCATATTTATGGTCTAATTTTGTTTTCATGTCATTTAAACCATTTTAATAACCAGTTATATAGTTTCTGTGCTTAATTGCTAAACCTGTCATTGCTTTATATGTTATGAATTTATTTGTGGTATAAAATGCACAACTATCATATCTCTTGTGTAATGACCCGAGAATTTAAAATAATTAGAAAATATGATAAATGAAATGAATTAATGGATAATGAAGGAAAAAGGAAAGAAATTAGAAGGAAAAGCAGGCCTCGTCGATGAATGTGTTGTATTCGCCGATGAGTGTTCTTCTAAGCTTGTTGACGAAGTCTGCTTCTCGTCGAAGAAGAAATCCCAAAAGAGAATTTTGGAAACGTCATCGACGAAGGCGTCGTCTCATCGACGAAGTCTCTACAGCGCCTCGTCAACGAATCGACATGTCTCGTCGACGAAGCCCTGTCTATAAATAGGCTCTTTCTTCATTTTCAGTGCAAGACCTTGGGAATTCTCTTCTTCTCTCTCTAAAATACGGTTTTCCCACATTCTCTCTTTGATTTTGGGCCGATTTTGACCCGATTTGATGATCCAGAACCACCATGAGGTTCGTGGGATCATTCTCTTCAAGGTTATAGAAGCTGATTGTTGAGTTGTGAGGTTTGAGAAACATTCCAAAATCAGGGTAAATTAGTTATTTTGGGATTTTTTAAAGGAATATTGTTATTTGGAACCTAGGAAATAGTAAATAAGTATTTTCTTTAAGATTTAAGTTAATTGGAATTTATTTTAATTAAGTTAGGATTTTTGGTTCAGGGTCCAAGTGAACGCTACGGGTATCAGTTTGGGGATCCTACCAGCGCAGTTTGATAGTTAGGTAAGGGGGAAATTTATATATTAAATCAGGTTTTTCATGAATTACAATGAATTATGTGTTATTTATGTATATATGTTTATATGTGGGTTTAAAATGCCAACCATGAAATTTATGTTTTATGAGCCTTGGATTGTTTATATAGTTATGTATAAGTGAAAATAAATGAATGAAAGTGAAAAGATATTTTTCTAAAGAAGTAAGGAATGAAATGTATTTTCAGTATATCAATGTTAATTATGGGTTGGCTTATTTTGTAAGAAATGTATATGAAATTTTACTGCTAAAACTGTGTGGCATGAGATTTTGTACAAATATATGATAGATATATGAGATGCAGGTTAAGTAAGTAAAGCTTATGAATAAAATATGATATGGACAATGTTGCTTGTGTATGTTAAATGCAACCATGTAAATGTAAGACACCTTAAAGACAGCCAAGTTAGCAGATTCTAACGCATTTCTATGTGGACTAACTGTAGCAGATTCTAGCACATTTTTATGTGGAAACTAACTGATGATGGCTAAAGATCAACTGTAGTACGAAGGAATGAAATGGAAATGTTATGCAATGACATGACAATGGAATGACAATGCAATGAAATGAAATGTGAAATGTGAATGATATAAATGGGAAAGAGTCACTTAAAGTGAAACGAAATGCAAAGTTAAGTTATGAACATGGATGAATGTGTATGAATGTATAATGACAAAAAGGAATGATGTATTATGATATTAGAAGTATGTATGTACATAGAACATGTTGTGATTGGGTATGGCGAACTCTTCGCTTGAGGGCTTGCTGAGAAAGGCGAGTGCACTAGTAGCTTCAGATGTGGCAGTAGCTGCATAACGTACTAGGGCAAAGGGAACCTATTTGTATGGGCGGGTAGATTTCCCTATCCTTAGGGCCTTTGCCGGTAAACTATTGTTGAATGCGTGAGTACGAGATTAATCTAACGCTTGAGGGCTTACTGAGTAAGGTAAGTGCACTGGTATGCTTTAGTTGTGACCTTAGGGTTACCTATGTATTATAGCAGAGGGGTGCTACTTGTATGGGCGGGTAATCACCCCTATCCTTAAGTAATCTCGTGGGTTAAATATTTGCATGTGAATGTGTAGGTTCAGAAAACAATTTCAATGTTACTTGATGATTTGCAAATGAAATTAAAATGATGTCTATTTACCTCATGTTGGCCACACGCTGTTTTAATATATATGTTTCTTCCTTTACTGAGTTGTGTCTCACCCGAATATAAATGTTTCTTTTTCAGGACATCCTCGAGGTCGGGCTTTGAAAGCTCGAGGGTTTTAGCATTTTTTAGGATTGTAAAAGAGAAAGGGTACATTATGATAAACTCTAGGGATGTAAATATTCTATGTTTTATGTTTTTATGTTTAAAAGTTATTGAGTAGAGAATGGAATGATTGTGAATATACTGGAATGTTTTGGAAATGTATGTATCTATGGAAATTGCAGGTGATGGATAAATTTTATAGATTCTAGTTAGGAAATAGAAAACTCTGGTATAATACGGTATTATGGTATATGTTGTATGGAGATTATATTTATGTTTTCCGTTACGTATGTATGTTATGGATTATGATTTATCAGGATATTATCAGGTTTAACGCACCGGTCCCGGGTTTAGGGGATTCAGGGCATTACATCTTGCATATTGATAGTTATATTTATATTTTTATGTTTTGATCATACTGGATTGTTTGAGTTGATTATTAAGGATAAATTGTACATTTGAACTCAATAAGGTCATTTTTATATAGATATTCTTTTGGGAATTGTTTTATCTTCAAACGGCATGCTTCCAAATTTTATTAAAATTTTCCCAAACCATATCTTGTATATGAATGACACTTTCCTCTTATTTGCCTATATATACTTAAATGATTTATCTAGGCTCTTTTTGCTGTTGCCAAAAGGGGGAAAAGTAGGCAAGTATTTGTCATCATAAAAAATGGGGAGATTGTTGACCCTATGGGTCATTCCCGGTTTTGATAATGACAAATACACTTGTATTTGATGACCTTCAAGTTTGTGTACAGGATCATACTAATTGGATCATATTGATGGCATGCGGTGACTTGAAGAAAAGTGAAAACCATGCATATTTATTCATATATTTTCTATTTGGGTCTGTAATTTTAATTAAGAAAAGGTCTGTAATAATCTGCATATCATGCTTGTATGACTATAAGCTCAAGACCTTAAAGAGACCTTAGAGATCACGGTTGACAGACACTGAATTTTTTAGGTAGGATAGAAAGACCTTAGGTCTCAACACTTATGCACAAATAAGTCCCCATTCACATTCACAATTAGGGGATCAACTTGAAATGAAATTGAATAGAATAGGCAATATTTGTGAGAGGTCGGGCGGCCGAACCCCAAATGTTCAAAACACCTTGGGCACTCGAACTGCTCGGAAGTCAGCCGTTTGACCCTAGCTTTGAGCAACCAAACCAGAAGTGAACCTACCGTCCACGGGCGATCGAACAAGTGTCAGAGCACTTTTTCTTCAACCTGGGTGAGCGAACCTTCGCGTTCAAAAAGGCCTCGGGCGATCGAACTTGTTAGTTTAGTTAACCGAACTTAGCTTCGAGCACCTAAACCTCGGACAAAATGCTTCTGACTTTTGTCCAACCAACCGACCCTTACATCAGGCACTTGAGCTGTTAAAAATTGATTTATTGACTGAGTCTATTCAGGTACCCAAACCTCAGACCGGGCACCCAAATCTCTCGGGTTAAAATATTTTTTACTGAAATTAACAGGGGTAAACTGGGTTAATTTTTTCTAAACTTGTTTTAAACTTTTCTAATTATCCCCATTGAGTCCCCAACGGTCAAAAATCTCCCCTTGCCTATATATACATGTTCATTTGCAATAATTAGTAGTAAATTAGAAAATTGATTAAGGCCAAAATTCTCTCAAATTCAAAAATCCCTTTTTTGCCTATACTACTCTCAAACACTTATACATTTCATTCTTCTTGATCTTTCAAGTGCTGCTAGTATTTCTAAAGTGCTTGTGCTTAATCTCACTAGCTCATACTCTCATTCGCTATATTGATTGTTTGATTTTTTTGAGAGTAAAGCTTTAAGTTCTCCCATCAATTTTATTTGATAAATCTTGTGTGGGAAGACTTAGTGGCTTGTGGTTCTTGTATTGTCATTGCAAGTTACCTTAGCCTATATTTTTTGTGTGCAAAAATCATTTTCAAAGCTTGCATTCAAACATCCATTATGCTTAGTACATTGAGAACATCTTATTAAGGTTGTTTGAATTATCTAGCTAGCATATTTGAAACCTTGATATGATACTATAATATTCAAATATTGTGTTTCAAAATCTTGCTTTGATATACACTCTTGTGCTTGATTAGATAAAGTCATTATTTTAAGTGTTGATTGCACACATATAGCACCGAGCTTATAGTTCATACATACTTGAGGTGCATTGATTATATTGTGTATAGTGGTACATATCAGCTTGTGTAAGAAGCATTTGTTTGTACACAAAATTTTCATTTGTTGTATTCCTAACGTGGGCTTGAAGAGGGAGATTAGACCTATTGAATAGTCCCGAATTAGCTTAAACTCAGTTAGGAAAGCTAGGTGCATCATCTTGGTGAGGTGTAGGTTGAGATCAGCCCCGCTAATTGACCTTGTGTTAATCGGTGCCGCTCTACCTGTTAAGTGAGCATTAATGGAATCTTCGAGCTTGCAAGCTAGAGGCGAGGATGTAGGCAGTATTGGCCGAACCCCAATAACATATCGTGTGTGCACTGTTTATATTTCTATAATTTATATTCTTGCACGTGTATGTTATAGTGTGAATACGACATATGATTTAATTTCCACATTATATTTATCTGCACATTTGGAAATTGCATAGACAGACCCTAGTTTGTGTATATACTGTTGTTGAATAGTTTAACCTAGGAGATAAATTTTAAAAATTCCAATTCACCCCCCCCCCCCTCTTGGGAATACACCAGAGCTAACAGAGTTATCTATGAGGGTTCTAGGCCCTAATGCTTGACATCAAAGACATGGCGGAATCTGATCGAGTATTTCCATTTCCTTTAAGGACTCAAAACATGGCCAAAAAGTGAGCAACGAAGGCAAGGGGTTCGTAACCTCCCCTCGACCCTCACAATAGTCAAACGGTTAGATGATTTCTCACACTCGACCCTTGAAATTGCCAGATGATTATATGATTACTCAGATAGTTCTCTAAAGAGGAAATATCCAATGTCCGCAAATAATGAACATAAATCCAACTGGATGTATAAACCTGCAAGCGGGGGAAGTGACAAGGGATCTAATACCTTTTGGAGAGATAGGGGACCATAAAAACTAGAGAATCAAAGGGGGAGAGATATAAGGAATGGGAAGTATCGACCACCAATTGCTTGTTGTGTGTGCATGGGGCCCTACTCTATAGCAGAATGTCCAGAACGGAAGGACCTGATTGTCTTCAAAGAATTCCATAAGGGACTAGAAGCCTTAAAAAATAGACTTATGAAAGAAAAAGGATATGATGGGAGCTTTAAGGCTTTTAGGGAGTCCTCAAAAGCCTATTTAGTGATAGAAATGTAAGATTCATTGGTGGATTTTGGGGAGAACTCTTTCGCTTTAATGGGATCAAGCTCTAAGCCTTCCCCAAGCTATCACGCTTAAATAAATGGCTCAAACAAAATGCTTTAATGGGATGTTGTAAGAATACTTGCAACCTTTTTTGAACTCCAACTAGAAAAAAAAACCCCCCTTTTAAGATGGTGATAGGTTAACAACCAACTCTCCACACACTTGTGATGGTCCATAAGGTGGACATTGCCCAAAAGCTTACCAATTCATAAAGAATTGTGCGGGAAAGTGGTGACAACCATGATAATTTGAAATTGGAGACCCGGTGCTTTGAAAAGGTACCTTCGGAAACATTTTGATTTCATTGTGGTAAGAATAAAAGACTTCTTAGACAATATCAAGACAATCCATCCAGTCTTGTACATCAACAACTTAAAACCATCCCATGTTGACAAAGAAGATCCATATAAATAGAACTCTGGGAAATCAACCATTTCGAGAATGAAGACTGTAACCAAAAATGTAGAGGAGATCCTTGTAGGCAGAGTCGTCAAAGGTGAAGGTTGTTAACAACAACAATACCTAGTTAAGTGGATAGGGTTCGGAGAAGAAGAGAACAGTTGGGAGAAGATAGAAAACCTCCAACATGTCACATAGAAGATTCAAGATTTCATGAACTCTAGGACAACAACCCTAGAATTCGAAGAATGAAGACTCCTTACAGCAAGTCAATGAGGACGTCGATAAAATAAAGGGGGGGGGGGAGGATGTTATGGGGTGACAATGTAATAGATATCAAATTACTTGTGTTATGACTTATATGATTGTCCTCTTAATGGAATAAAATAAGTAATCCTATTTATCATTGAGTTCCATTGTCTTGGACCGGAATGTAACTTATTGATCTATATGAATATCTTGAGTATGAATGTATCCTGCATTTATGCTCTATTGTTGTTTATATTAATGTTTTCATGGTTATAAGTGCTTTTCGAGACTTATCTAGTGCTCATGTTAGCACGTTTGAATGCGTAATTATCGGTTGACTTGATTGTAAGAGAGCCTTCGACAAGTGTCGAGCAGCCTTTAATTCAGTCTTATTTGAGAGTCTGTGACATATAGCTCATCTATTAAATCTATGGGCATTACCCATATGTAAATATGAGTATTATTATTGCTTAACGTCGCACTTCGTGCCAAACTCCTTGTATTCTTGAAGAAAAGTAACCTTTACCTATTCTTGAAGCTATATTAGGAATCCGCGAGAAACTATTGATTTCCTCTTTACTATTAATTTCCTTTCCAAAGGTCTCTCCTCATTATAAATAACCCTTTAAAGACCTATTCTCTTCACTTCCAAATGCAAGGAAACTCTCTCAAGGTACACCCTCCCTTTCTTTATCCCCTTTTGTCTTACTTTCAATATGATCTTGAATTTGTTATGAATATTTTAAGTTTTTGTGATTTTTTTTAAAGATTGTTTGGGGTTTTGGATGTGAACATTCAATAATAACCTTCAAATGTTCTTCTTAGATTTGAATGTTCATTGAATGCTCTTCAAATGTTCTCAAATTCCTTGCATCTTCAAATTCAATTTTTACGCTCAACCTTCTTTTAATCTTCTCCTTAGGTTCAAGTCATTCCTATGCTTGCATTAACTTTAAAAAAAAAAGCCCATGGTTCCCTTTGACTCTCAAACCTCCTCCTTAGCCAACATAGTTGACACAACCTATAATCTTATTCAATAAGACTTAAACAACCTTCACTCTATGTACCACATTCTTATTTCCATAACCCTTTGCTTACTAATGGCCGAAGAGCATGCCCCTCAGCTTAGAATGGGAGAAACTTGCCTTTAAGAAGACTTTTTCAAAGTTGGGCTTCACTTACGCCTCAATCCTTTCTCTTCTAAGCTACTAAGGTTTTACAACCTCTCACCTAACCAACTTGATCCTAACTCTTGGCTTACTCTAACCTATTTTGTTGTTATATTACTTTGCCAAGGCCACCAACCATTCAAAATCTACTTTCAATTAAGGAAGCATCCCCATGAAGAAAATGTTTTGTACTTTAATTGATGCCTTAATGTAAATTCTTCTCAATTGGTCATTCTTCCATACATTGATATAAAAGTATATTTTTCGTCATTGTTGGGGAGACTAGCGTTCAAGGACCCTTAACTTGGTCTACACGACTCCAATGTGACCTCACTTCCCTTTTTTTCTTCTTAACTTACATCCTAAGTCTTCTAACTTATTTCCCTTTCATAGCACAACAAAGACACCTGCTCCTATCTCTAATACCTACTAAAAGTGCAATAATTACCAAGCTACAATGTTTCGCCAGCCTGGGAGTAATACCCTATAAAAAGCAAATAAAAGAACCAACCCTCATCACTTGCAAACTTAACCTTGTCCCATGAGTTTGTCATAACTTAATGTTTACCCCCTAACCTTACCTCTTGGATGCAAATATGGGTTAGATAGAACTCGAATGATTTCCTAGAAGAAAAATAGGAAATGCCACTCATCTAGAAAGAAAAGAAGTCCTCCTCCTTTATTAGGTTCATCCTCTCAACCTTCGGCTTCTTAAGAACCTCAACCCTCCTATTCAAGACACATTATCTCTTTTGGGGTTTAGTGTTGCATAATCCCATCATTTCAGCTAGAGTACTTCGTGAGGCTATTCTCTTTGAAGATGAGGAGTTAACCATGGTTACACCTAGAACTATGGGTTCCCCCCTTGGCCACTAAATTTATTGGGTAATTCAATCTTATACAACACTTTTTTTCTTTTTCTTTTTTAAAACTTCGTACACAATTCTCATGAATCCTTTACATAGCTTGCAGTTGTCAACCTTCCTATGGAAGTAGAAATTGGAGTAATGCAACAAAAGATGCTAGAATCTTGAGAAAAGATAATTGATATGTAAAGACAAACAGTTGTGGATGCTCGCGCATCAAAGATCTTGAAGGAGAAACTTCCCGGATCCTAGCTACCATTAAGGTTGCTAAAGTTGTAACACCGTTAACTTATGTTTACTTAAATCACATGGGTGGAGGGGCCAAGGGGAAATCCAAGGGCTGAAGGCATCATCTGTAACGTCCCTCAATTTCTTAACATAAAATATCACATAATAAATAAAATGGTCAACCCGAACCCGTGGGTAGCGGGGACACCTGTCAAACACAGCGGAAAACCTAGCAGTAGTAAACATAAAATCTCAGACATCCAATCATAAAACATAATACTAGAGCTTTCTATAACATCAAAATACTGTTATGATATACAACCTCCAAAAGTCAAAATAACACAGGATTAAATAACAAAAACTCCCGATCCTAGTTCAATGCTTACCCTTCTAGTAAGGAAGCTCCAATTACTCAACGGTGGCTCTAGCCCGCCGGTCTCACTGGATTTCCTAAAAATTAGTTAATGTTCGGGGGTGAGACACTTCTCAGTAAGGGAAAATAAACTAAATACAGTTATGTGGCAACATGAATATTTAATGCATTTATACGTATATAGTACATTTCATAATTCCATAAACATCATCATATCGTACTGGGGTAAACGTATATTTTCACATCTGTTAATAATTCATATCATACATAAAATCATCTGTTATAACTGTAGTACTGAAAACAAACTCAGGATGAATAGTTAGCTGGTGTCATGTATTACCCCCCATGACGGGTTGTGCAGCCCGAAGGCGGGACCCGACAATGGCTGGCCGACCACTGCCGAATCAAATATGTCTATAAGTACGATGAGCCTGCCACACCCTAGTCCGGACTGCCAAGTGGACGTCCACACTCTACTGAAAGCCACATCGACTATCCATCTCCCATCCCCTCGTGGGACGGTAGCACTAATAAGGCCTCGTGCCAAAATTAACCCATAGCTACGGTACCGAGCTCTTGGTCTGAACTAAACTAACATCCTGATTGTGAAAACATATAATACATGATCATATATATAACATCATTACGGCCTCGTGCAGAAAATATAGTAATTACGGCCTCGTGCCGAAAACATAAATACGTGGCCTCGTGCCAATAACATAAATACGGCCTCGTGCCGATAACATAAATACGACCTTGTGTCGATAACATAAATACATGGCCTCGCGCCAATAACATAAATACGGTCTCGTGCCGATAACATAAATACATGGCCTCGCGCCAATAACATAAATACGGCTTTGTGCCGATAGCATAAATATATGCCCTCGCGCCAAAAACATAAATACGGCCTCGTGCCGATAACATAAATATATGGCCTGGCGCCAAAATTGTTTCAAGTATATATATACTGAAAATACATCATTTATCACATAATCGTCAGAACCATCACAACATAACTCATATTTTCATAATACCTGAAATCATGCTTGGTTCGTAAAATCTTTCACATCATAATACATTTCACATAAAATAATATTTATGCCACACATATGCTGTTAAAAGTCATACTTCATATTCTAAAATCGTGAATTCCTTACATCTCATACATACATATACATTTTAATCATCATAGTAGTATTTTCCCAATCGTACATTTCATTTGTAATACACAATATAACATATGCTTTTCTGAAAATAAATTTACTCATAATCAATAATAATTTGTATGGAAAATTACTGCTTTAGTTTTATTCCCTTACCTGCCTACTGAGAAATTCCTTAAGACCCAAAATTTCACGCCCTTGGCGCCTAAAATTTAATTCCTGCAATTTACATTTTTTTCCAGATTAATTAATCTATTTCTCCAAAATAATACTCATCTAGCCTTCCTTAGGCTCTATATACCTCAAATTAACATTTAAACTATTATTTAACATCCCTACTTAATTTTCCAAATTTTACCTGCGGGTCCCAAAATTACACCCGCGGCGCTCACCCGGACCCTAAATTCCAGAAATCCTACTTCAGTCCTAGATGCTTAATATTTTAGCATTTCTAAATTAATGCTAATTAATTAAAAATAAGCCCCTTAATAATCGCTGCACCCCAAATTTGGGGTTTTGGCCCAACACCCCCACGAGAATTCTGTCCGACTAAACTTGTAGAGAATCATCCCTAGATTCTCGTGGTGGTGTCCGTTCGTCAATTGGGCTTATATTTTGTAAGAAATTAAAGAAAAAGGGAAAAATGGCTTACCCTAAGAAATACGCTTACGCCGCTCCTACCACCAGTCCCCTTCGGTAGAAATGACGGCAGTAGCGAATGGAGTCCAGTGGCATCTTCGGATTTTCGATCGGGCGAAAATCCGTCACGAAATCGAGGAGTGAGGGAGAGAGAACGTGAGGAGAGAGAGAGAGTTCTGAGAGTTGCAGGTAAAGAATAAATAAATAAATATATGAATAAAGAAGAAGATAGCAGAAGAAGATAGAAGAAGAGATTCAAATTAAAATTGAATCGCCTGAAGCTTCTAGCAAGCTTCAGGAGGAGGATAATAATAATAATAATAATAATAATAATAATATATTTAATTAATATTAATAATAATATATTTTATTAATAAAAATAAAAATAAATTTTAATTAATTAATTTTTTTTTCTTTTTCTTTTAAATCCAATTAATTAAATAATTAATTAATTATTAATATTTTTTTTTTTTTGGAAATCAATCCACTAATATTTTATATCTCTTTTTGGGGGTTTTTACATCATCTACCCCCCTAACCTCTAACGTTTTATTAATATTAATATATTTTAACTAATTTTTATATTAGTATAAAATTATTATTCTCCTAATATTTTAAAGTTTTTTTAAGATAAAATTAAGATTAGGCAGTAAAATAAATACCTCAAATTCTTATTCTAATTTTATATCTACAATATCTAATGATTAATGTGTATAGTGTTCCCATAGGCTTTGAGGAACACGCCAAGGCTATTTAATAATAATGTTTTCTATAGTAAAGAATTAAGTGTTCTTTGGATATTTAAAGCAAAAGAGTATTTTCATTTATAAATATTTTTGTACATTAAAGTATCATTTTCATTTAACATATTGACTTCCAATAAGAAAATTGATGACATGATAACTTTTCATAGTTTTTAAACCAATAGAATTGTTTAGTGTTCACAATAAAACCACAAAGTGGTTTAGTGATTTTTGCGTTGGGAATATCTTTAATCCATAAATCTAATAACCCAAGATCATCATGTTATTTAATTAAGAAAACTAAACGCAAAATAAATACCTGAATCCAAACTTAACGCGGAATAAATACCTGGATCCATAGATGTGTCTAGTTTGATTGTCCAACAGCTTTTAGCGGAGAGTTTTTGTGACAACCCGAATAATAAGAGTATTTAAATGATAAAGAGGAAGAGAAATGGAAACAGTAACAGAAGGAGGAAGTCGACTTCATCGACGACATTGCACTTTGGGAGTATTAATCGATAGAAATCATCAGGTCCTTATCGACGAACACAGGGGATTCATCAATAAGGGTATAAGAGGGCCTCGTCGACGAAGCCAAGTTTTGTCGATGAGAAGATACTGAGAGAGAATTTTTGGAAGTCTGAAATTCGTCGACGAGGGTGTAAGTTCGTCGATGAACTTTCTACTGGAATCGTCGATGAGGTGACGTGTCTCATCGACGAATATGACCCTATAAATAATAGAAATCTAGATTTAAATGTAAGAATTAAGAAATCTCTCACTTTCTCTCTCTCTCCCTTTGGTTTCTCTCCCTTCTCTCCTTGATTTCAGCTTCGTCGATCGTCAGATCGACGATTTGAGGCCACCACGACGCTCCTAGGGAAGTTCTCTCCAAATCTACCAGAGCGGATCATTGGTGGAAGCTAGTCGAAATTCATCCCTGAGTTGAGGTAAGGTTTTTTTTGTCAAATTTGGTCCTACTGCAGTTATAAGAAATGATATTCACGTGAAAATACTGAAGTTTAGTACTAGGATTTTTTCATTTTCAGGGTATTGATCAGGAAATCCTACGGGTGTGAGTTTAGGAATTCATAGGGACATTTTAGTTGCCAGGTAAGGAAATAAACTAAAGCAGCTATTTTTCATGCAAATTATTATTATTTATCAATAAATTAATTTTCAAAAAAGCATGTATTATATTAGTATATTACGAAGGAAATGCACATTTGGGAAAATACTGTTATTATGATGAAATGTATATATATGTATAAGATGCCAGAAATTATGATTTTAGAATATAAAGTATGATTTTATACAAAAAATGTGTGGCATGAATATTACTTTACGTGAGAAGTATTATGATATAACTATGTTGTGAACGAAGCATGTTTTTGGGAATATGAAATATTACAGTACAAAATGATGTTGAAAATACATGATAATTGATTTATTATTCAGAATTATACATATGAGATATTCAGCGCAAGGCTGTGATTGATAGCCGGTGCGAGGCCGAATTTATTAAATGTTTGGTGCGAGGCCGAATTTATGAAATGTTCAGCATGAGGTCGTATTTATTAAATTATAAAAAATGCTATCAATCCATTTATGTTAAACGTTATATTATCATGTATTATATGTTATCAGAACCCGGATGTTAGTTTAGTTCAGTTCAGAAGCACGGTACCGTAGCTTATAGATCAGATATCTATGTTCAGATTGGTGCTAACCATCCCACGAGG
Source organism: Malania oleifera (assembly GCF_029873635.1). NCBI lineage: Eukaryota > Viridiplantae > Streptophyta > Magnoliopsida > Santalales > Ximeniaceae > Malania > Malania oleifera. The sequence continues at coordinate 121,191,148 of NC_080418.1, read as the reverse complement.
GGATGGGAAATGGATAGTCGATGTGGCTTTCAGTGTAGAGTTATAGACGTCCACCTAGCAGTCCGGACTAGGGTGTGGCGGGCCCATCGTACTTACAGACATTTTTGACTCAGCAGTGGTCGGCCAACCATTGTCGGGTCCCACCTTCGGGCTACACAACTCGTCATGGGTGATAATACATGACATCAACTAGCTATTCATCCTGGGTATGCTTTCAGTAGTATCAGCTATAACATACGTTTTATGAACGATATGATTTATTAGAAAATATGAAAGTATATGATTATTCAGTACGATATGATGAATGTTTACAGATATATGAAATATACTGTATATGTATAATTGCATTGAATATTCATGTTTCCACACAACTGTATTTAGTTTATTTTCCCTTATTGAGAAGTGTCTCACCCCCGAATATTAAATGATTTTCAAAAGACCCAGAAAGACTGGCAAAGCGTGGCCGCCGTTGAGTTTATTGAGTTACCCCGCTAGGAGGGTAAATGTGGTGCTAGGATCAATGGTTTTTGTTGAAGGATCCTAGGAAATACTTTTTGGTGTTTTGGGTATTTTGGAGATTGTATATAAATACCGTGCTTTGTTATAGTTATCTCTGGTATTATGTATTTTATGGTTTTGAGTATGTGATTTATATTTACTGCTGCTTAGACTTCCGCTGTGAATGACAGGTGTCCCCGCTATCCACGGGTTCGGGTTGACCATTTTATTTATTATGTTTCATTTTATATTAAGGAAAGGAGGTTGTTATAGTTTGGTATCAGAGCCTAAGATACTAGGTTCTGTAGACTCTAGAGTGCAGCAGTAATAATACCAGAGTATAGGATAAGGAAATTTGAGTTATGGTTTTGTAGTCTAGATTAGACCTGGCAAAATGGATAAAAATCCGTTAATCTGAACCATATCCGACCCGTTTTAACCGACTCATAATCATCCGTTTGTTAAATGAGTCAAATATGAGTTTTCATTTTCATATCCGCCCCCTTAGAGGGTCGGGTCGGGTTTATCCAGCGGATATCCACCAACCCTCTTACATTATTAACCCATAAAAACCCGCTATAACCAACCCAACTCGACAGCCCCATTGCCCCAACCAGCCCACTACCCAAAGCCCCAAGTGCCCACACTACCACACACCCCGCACGCCCTCTCGGCCCCTCCCACTCCCAGCCCCTAGGCCAACCCTAATGCCAGCCCCATTCCCATTCGAAAAGAGCCCTAGCCCTCCCTCATCATTTGATATTTTGAGCCAACAGAGACTCAGAGAAAGAGAGCCAGCCAGCAGCCACACGAGAGACGAGAGAGTCGGGGAGACCTTTCTTCTTCGACCCTTCGAAGCCCTCTGCCCTTTGACCCTTCGCGAGTCTCTTCGATCCTTCGTACCAACAGGAGCTTCGTGAGTTCTTCTTGAACGCTTTCAAGTTCGAACCAACAGGCCCTTTCGCGATTCGTCACCCTTCGAACCAGCTGCAAGTTTATGATTTTGCAACAAGTTAGCACTTTTTGTTTGTTCATGTTTATGATTTTGCAGCAAGTTGGCATTAGATTAATTTTAGTCTAATCTACTTAATGATTTTGCAGCAAGTTGGCTTCGTGAGTTCATCACCCTTCGAACCAGCTTCTTGTTATTTAGTGCAATTTTCTACTGCGTTAACTTTTAATCTTTAAATTAATTTTATTCTGCATAAGATATTATGTTGTGATCCTAATTCTTCAAGGTTTTTGGCGGGAGGAGAAGTCACGGGAGAGGGTTGTAGTTTGGGGCCTGCTCTTTAGATCTTAGTCTATACAAAAGAGCTAGATAAATACATAGATATTTAATATATATAATATAAAAAGGATAAATCTTTTTGTGCATGTAATTTTTTTGACAATAGAGTTTAATTTAAAAAAATGGCAGATTCTCACAACAGTAAAGCCCTAATCGTTTGCTTCCTACTAGCATTCACTTGCTCACCATAGTACCCCACAGCCCTTGCAAAATCACCTCGTCCAATCTCTGTAAGCTTATTATTGTCTTTTCTCTAGAATCCCTAGCACGAAAAATTTAGTTTTGTTCGATCTCTCAAAAATTGCTTTTGCTTTTATTGAATTTTTTGTTTTCGAAAATACACAGGACACAGAGATCATCTGCTGATTCTTCAAGGTTTTCAGATGAATAATTGAGTTCTTCCTCTTAATGGTTACTTTTTCCCTTCTTAGTGTTAGTTGATGATTTGATTGGCAATGGAGGTTTCTTGCTATAAACTGATAAGCTTTGCAAATGTGGTGATTCTTATTTTTTTTAATTTTTCTCTTTGAGGGATTTTTTTTTTCTTTAAATACAATTCTATGAAGTATGAATTTCCATATCTTAATTCTTTTGGAATTTAGTTGATTGATCCTTGTTCACATCTATATTTTAGTTAACATTTTAAATAAATGTTTATCTTCTTCCAAATTTGATACTTTTCAAAAGTTAAAAGCTAGATTTTTCTCTAACAAATTATTTAATTTCATTGTTGTCCTTATAGTTTTTTAAAACATTAAAAAATTTATCAATGTATTAATTGTATTTCTTTAAAATAGATATTTATTTGTCATTTTAAATACTTTGACATCTCTGCATTGCTATTGCTAGGCTTGCATAGTAGCATTGTTTTTGTTTCAAGATGAATTTAATCCTTTGTTGGGCAAAGAAAATATTTAACCTCATTTCTTAATTTTTTGCAGTGCATTACAAGAATTTGGGAAAAAAATGTCTCAATCAAGCTGAAAGAGCAGGTCGTACCTCATCTAGACTATCATCTTGCTCTATTTGACTTTATTTGAATACTACTACACTAGCGGCGCGCAAGCTACATTACTACACTAGCACAGGCTGCGTAGCTAGTGCTTCTATTTATTTTCAAAAATTATGTAGTCAATAAATTATTGTTTATTTGTTGTTTTAACTTGTAGTGTTGAATAAATTATTTGTAAATATTTTTTCCAGTTTGATAACTTGTAACTTTTGAGATGCTAATTAATAAGTTCAACTTATGTTATTCAATTCATAACTTAAATTATATTTTGAATTTTTTCATGATAGGCACACGAGGAGAAGAAGATGAAAGCTTTGATGTCACAAATGAAAGCATTGCAATTAATTCAAGGTATTCAAATGATTTTGAAGTTATTTGAAGGATGGATTGAGATTTTTTTAGTTTGTTGATAGTTTTATTTTGAGAGATTCACACAATTTGAAAATAGTTGTGTTTAAAGAAACTCACATGTTTTAAGAATAGTTATAATGTTTAGATTTTAAACTCACACGAGTCGCACGGTTTGAGTTTCTATTTTGAGTTGGATTGTGACTAATTTATTATGTTTTATTACTTACAATTTTACTTGCATGAATCAGGAGTTGTTAATTAGTAAAAATGATTAAATGATTGATATAATTACTAAAAAATTTAATACACAAACTAATCGCAAGTTATCATATACAAGTATACAACTTAAATTATTATGACAAAAAAATAAATTATTAATAAAATTATATTTGAGAATAGCGGATTATCCACCCATCCGCCATGAATTATCTGACCCGAAACCGCCTAATCCGCCACTTAAACGAGTTGAATATGGATTATGATTTTTTCACCCAATAATCCGCCTTATCCGCCACGGATAAACTGACCTGATCCGCTTTGCCAGGTCTAGTCTAGATATAGGACTTCCGTGGTGGTTTGTGTGGTTTTTCTGGGGTGACGATTTCAGGAAAGTCATGGTAAACTATCGTCGGGTTGGGTATCTAGGTTGTAGGATTGAACCTTAAATTAAGATCAGGAAAGATGAATTAATTAGGAATATATACTATATTGGTTGGTTGGTTGGGTGATATGTATAGTGAAACGGTTCTGAGTTAAGTTAATTGTTTTTAGGATGGACCTTGGTGGTAGTAGTGCCCACGCTAATGGAAATGAGGGTGCTGGACCCTCAGGCACTGCGGGAGGTGATTCAGATGCAGTCCTACACAGCGTGGCATAGCAAGTCATGACCGAGCTTGCCAGGAGTTCGAGGGAACAAGGTGATCCATTGGCAGGCCACGGTAGTTCGATAGAGAAATTCATTAAGATGAATCCTCCGGCTTTCTCAGGAAGAAAGGATCCTGTAGTCGCTAAAAATTGGGTGCAGGAGATAAAAAAAAATATTTACAGTGCTGCAGTGCTCTGAGGACCAAAGGGTGCTATTTGCTACCTACAGACTAACTGGAGAGGCCAAGAGATGGTGGTTGGCAGTGAGATTATTAGAGCAGCAGAGGACAGTACCTGTAGAGATGACGTGGGAGCGGTTTAAGGAGATATTCTTCAACAAGTATTTTTTGGCTTTGTATAAGGAAGCTGAGATTGAGGAGTTCCTGAGCCTGAAGCAGGGAAAGTAGACAGTAAAGTAGTACGCGGCGAGATTCATCAAATTATCTTGCTTCGTCCCGTACATCATACCAAATGAAGCAAAGAAGGTACGGTAGTTTGAGAGAGGCCTAAGGAGAGAAATATATAAGCAAGTATCGATATTGAAGTTGCGTGATTTTTCTGAGGTGGTGGATAGAACCACTATAGCAGAGATTAGGGGGCGATTAGAGGCTGAGGAGCAAAGGTAGAAGAAGAGATCTGCACCTTTTGGTTCCCAGTAGGGAGTCAGTCGTGGTTCGTAGAAGAGAGGTGGCTATTACAAAGACCAAAGACAGGAGACCGAGAATCGTGGTTTCCAAGGTGTGCAGCCATCTCCTGCTTGCCCGTCTTGCGAGAAGAAACACCTGGGGGAGTGTTGTGCCGGGTGAGGTGTCTGCTATCGGTGTGGGGAGCCAGGGCATATGATGAGGGATTGTCAGGCTCAGATTGGTGTAGCTCCTACTCCTACTCCTAGACCTACACGGGGAGGCTACCAGGCCCCACATGGAGGTCAGCAGAGGAATATGGCTCCAGTTAGGGTTTTCGCTTTGACGTCGGGCTATGCTGAGGCAGCCGGCAACGTGGTGACAGGTACGGTTAATATTTTTTCATTTAAAGTTATTGCACTTTTTAATTCTAGTGCCACCCACTCGTTTGTGTTCTTGGGGTGTGTTAAATTGTGTGGGGTTGAAACACAATCACCAGATGCCGTGTTATTAGTACACTGACAGGGTCAGCGGTGAGATGTAGTAGGATGCTTCATGGTTGTCTAGTTGATGTTCAGGGGAGAATTTTATCTGCTGATTTGGTGGTTCTGGAAATGCACAGGTTTGACATCATCTTCGACATGGATTGGCTAGCAACTAGTTCTGCTATTATAGACTTTCGTGCAAGAGCAGTGATATTCAGACTTCCAAGGAAACCAGAATTTAGATTTACAAGGTCACGAGTGCAATCTTTACCTCAGATGGTCTCAGCTGTTCAGGCGAGGAGGCTGCTCCAGAGTGGCTATCTGGGATTTGTGGCTTTTGTGAAGAAAATGTCAGAAAATGAATTGAAGCTTATCAATACGCCTGTGGTGAAAGAATTTACAGATGCGTTCCCAGATGAATTACCAAGTTTGCCACTTGATCGTGAGGTAGATTTTCCCATTGATCTACTTCCAGGTACAACGCCGATTTCTAATGCACCGTACTGAATGGCACCAGCAGAGTTGGCAGAATTGAAGGATCAGCTGCAGGATTTACTTGATAAGGGCTTCATACGACCTAGTGTATCTCCGTTGGGAGCTCCAGTATTGTTTGTGAAGAAGAAGGACAGGTCTATGAGGATATGCATAGACTACAGAGAGATTAATAAAGTGACCATCAAGAACAAGTATCCTCTACCCTTTATCGATGAATTGTTTGACCAGCTCCAGGGTACACGAGTGTATTCCAAGATCGATCTCAGGTCAAGCTACCATCAGGTAAAGGTGAGAGCAGAAGATGTACCGAAGGCGGCTTTTAGGACCAGGTATGGGCATTACGAATTCCTGGTTATGCCATTTGGCCTGACAAATGCTTCTACGATATTTATGGATTTGATGAACAAGATCTTTCATCCATATTTAGATCAGTTTTGTGGTTGTTTTTATTGATGATGTACTGGTCTATTCAAGGAGCTATGAGGAGCACGAAATACATTTGAGGCAGGTTCTGCAGATGCTTAGGGAAAAGAAGCTGTATACAAAATTTAGAAAATATGACTTCTGGCTTAAGAAGGTTGTGTTTTTAGGGCACGTGATTTTTGGAGATGGCATTTTTGTGGATCCCAATAAGATTGATGTGGTAGAGAATTAGGCTAGACCGAGGAATATCCAAGAGATTAGGAGTTTCTTGGGGTTAGCCGGTTATTACCATCTTTTCGTTAAGGGATTCTCAACTTTATCAGGGTCTCTGACACGATTAACTAGGAAGAATTCCATATTTGAATGGGACGACAGCTGTGAGCAGAGTTTTCAGGAATTGAACCAGAGGCTAGTCACAGCACCTGTATTGGTCATCCCTTCAGGGGGTGAGGGTTATACTATCTACAGTGATGTGTCCTTGAAAGGACTTGGCTGTGTATTGATGTAGCATGGCAAGGTGGTGGCATATGCATCCAGACAATTGAAAGACTATGAAAAAAACTACTCTACCCATGATCTTGAATTGGCTGCAGTGATACACGCATTGAAAATTTGGAGACATTACCTATACAGCGAGCAGTGTGAGATTTTCTTCGACCACAAGAACTTAAAGTATTTCTTCACCCAGAAGGAATTTAATATGAGGCAAAGAAGGTGGTTAGAGTTGATTAAAGACTTTGATTGTACTATCAATTACCACCCAAGGAAAGCAAACGTGATAACTGATGCACTGAGCAGGAAGTCTAGGGAATCAGCGTTGGTAGCTATGCAAATCCAGTGGCTGATCATGATAGATCTAGAGAGACTCGGCATTGAATTGATAAAGAGTAATACTCCAGTATGTATCGCCAGCCTAGTGGTACAACCTACTCTGCAGGAAAGAATTAAAGTAGCCTAGAAAGAAGACCCAGAATTGGTAGAGGTGATGGACAAAGTGCAAAGTGGTCAGGGGAAGGAATTCAGTATTGCAAATGATGGAGCTTTGCAGTTCCGTTCTAGATTATGCATTCCTGCCAATGCTGACATAAGGAGGACTATTTTGGAGGCTCATAGATCTTTGTATACAGTTCATCCAGGCAGTACGCAAATGTAAAGAGATCTACGAGAGTTTTATTGGTGGAGTGGTATGAAGAGAGAGATTACTGAGTATGTAGCCCAGTGCTTGACGTGCTAGCAGGTAAAAGCTGAGCACTAAAGGCCAGCAGGTCAATTGCAGCCGTTATTTATCCTAGAGTGGAAGTGGGACCATATATCCATGGACTTCATTACAGGGCTACTGTCGACATTGCATGGTCAGAATGCGATTTGGGTGATAGTAGACCAGTTGACTAAGATCTCCCATTTCCTCCCTATCAAGATCAGCTATCCCCTCAGCCGTTTGGCGAAGATTTACGTCCAGGAGATAGTTCGTTCTCATGGGATGCCAGTATCTATAGTGTTAGATCGAGACCCGCGTTTCACGTCACAGTTCTGAAGAAGCTTGTAGGAAGCTTTAGGGTCTCAGCTATCGTTTAGCACGTCATTCCATCCTCAGTCAGATGGGCAAACTGAGAGGACGATACAGATACTAGAAGATATGCTCCGAGCGTGTGTATTAGATTTTGGGGTTAGTTGGACTTAGTTCATGCCGCTGGTAAAGTTCGAGTATAATAACAGTTACCAGTACAATATTGGCATGGCATCATTTGAAGCACTGTACGGTAGGAGATGTCGATCTCCTTTGTATTGGGATGAGACGGGTGAGTGGCGAGTTGTGGGGCCAGAGCTAGTACAACAGGCGCACGATAAAGTTCGGCTTATCAGGGATAGAATCAGTGCAGCTCAGAGCGAACAGAAGAGTTATGCTGACAATCGCTGCAGGAATTTGGAGTTCGATGTGGGAGATCATGTAGTTTTGAAAATAACTCTGTTAAAAGGAGTTATGAGGTTTGGTAGGAAGGGTAAACTTAACCCAAGGTTTATCAGTCTGTTTGAGATTTTAGAGAAAGTGGGACCGATTGCCTACAGGCTAGCTTTGCCACCTACACTATCCAGGATGCACGACGTATTCCATGTTTCCATCTTGAGGAAATACATCCTAAATCCTTCTCATATTATCAGCTATGGTGAGTTGGAGTTCAGTGATTGGCTAGTCTATAAGGAGGTACCGGTGCAGATTCTGGACCGAAAGGAATAGGAACTACGTAATATGAAAATTCCTTTAGTAAAGGTTTTATGGAGGAATCATGCAGTAGAAGAGGCTTCTTGGGAGCTCGAGGAATAGATTAGACAGAAGTACCCACAATTGTTCCAAGAAGTTCATATGTGATTAAGAAATGTGAGTAAATATGTAATGTTTCTTTTGCAGGTACATGTAATGCTTTAGTTAGTAAGTGGTATTTTAGTTTTGGGGGAATTTTCTTTTGGCATATGTAATCTCCTAGGACTTGAAATGTAACCACGGTATTCCTCCGCCATAAGTGAGGGTAAGTAATAAAATAAGTAGACCATTTTCCTCAAGGGATGATGAATTATATAAATGGTAAATTTCGAGGACGAAATTTTATAAGGAGGGGAGAATGTGACAACCGGAATAATAAGGGTATTTAAATGATAAAAAAGAAGGGAAATGGAAACAGTAACAGAAGGAGGAAGTTGAAAATACTTGATAATTGATTTATTATTCAGAATGATATGTATGAGATATTTGGGGCAAGGCCGTGATTGATAACTGGCGTGAGGCCGTGTTTTACGTATGATTTCGGCGCGAGGCCGTATTTATGAAATTATAGAAAATGCTATCAATCCATTTATATTAAACGCTATATTATCATGTATGATATGTTATCAAAACCCAGATGTTAGTTTAGTTCAGTTCAAAAGCACGGTACCGTAGCTTATAGGTCAGATATCTATGTTCAGATTGGTGCTAACCATTCCACGAGGGGGTAGGAGATGAATAGTCGATGTGGCTTTCAGTGTAGAGTTGTAGACGTCCACCAGGCAGTCCGGACGAGAGTGTGGCGGGTCCATTGTACTTACAGACATTTTTGACTCAGCAGTGGTTGGCCAAAAATTGTCGGGTCCTGCCTTCGGGCTGCACACCCGTCATGGGGAGTAACACATGACATCAGCTAGCTATTCATCTTGGGTATGTTTTCAGTAGTATCAACTATAACTAACGTTTTATGAACAATATGATTTATTAGCAAATATGATAGTATATGATTATTCAGTACGATATGATGAATGTTTACAGATATATGAAATATACTGTATATGTATAATTGTATTGAATATTCATGTTGTCACACAACTGTATTTAGTTTATTTTCTCTTACAGAGAAGTGTCTCACCCCCGAACATTAAATGATTTTCAGGAGACCCAGAAAGATTGACGGAGCGTGGCTGCCATTGAGTTTATTGAGTTACCCCGCTAGGAGGGTAAGTGAGGTGCTAGGATCAATAGTTTTTGTTGAAGGATCCTAGGAAATACTTTTTGGTGTTTTGGGTATTTTGGAGATTGTATATAAATACCATGCTTTGAGATTATAGTTATCTCTGGTATTATGTATTTTATGGTTTTGAGTATGTGATTTATATTTACTGCTGCTTAGGCTTCCGCTTTGAATGACAGGTGTCCCCTCTACTCATGGGTTTGGGTTGACCATTTTATTTATTATGTTTCATTTTATATTAAGGAAAGGGGGTCATTACAATTTTGATCTTCCACAATCAAATCCCCAAGTGCCTTACTTGTGCTCTTCTCTTTAGATGGGGAAAAGAAAGAACGTGAAAATTATTTCTGATTTGGCTTGGGGACCATAACGCTCTTATGTTTTCTTTATATACTAGGTTAATTTTAGAAGCCCATCAATCCTAAATTAACTTAGTATTGGGTTTTTACATATTGCAAAGCCCATACCCAATAGATGTTAAAATAGTCCAGTAAAATAATTATTCTTAAATACGTGAGCCCACAATAGGAAATTAAAATTTCCTAACAATCTCCCACTTGAGCGACACATAAATATCGAAAAAAATTATATTACCCAAACCTTAAGTGTACACAATATGGCTATTATCCTTATAACATCTCCCTAATTCAATCTTGTTCATCTAATATACTAGCATGGGATCAAAGCGGCATTCATTACACGCATATTTGTAACTAAACCCATCAATGGTCACCACACTAATACACTTAATGGCATGGATCGAGTATGGATGTGTAGTATGGTAATATGCATGCTCCTCAACCTTAACATGCATATCCCAACTGGTCCTACCTTATTCCTTATGAGATCAACCTTAGTTCCTTAGTCCTTAGCTCTTCCAAAAGGAAGATAACATTCAAAGTCATAAATACATAAAAAAATGCATTCCTTATTACTTTATTTCTGTAGAAAATAATCCGAAACAAGTGTCTACAAGAAGGAACATAAAAAAAAATACAAACTCTCACTAAACCGCAACATCATCAAACAAGATGACACTCATACGAGCAGTGTGCTCATGAAACACTTGGGCGGTAAATCCTTGGTAAGTGGATCTGCAACCATGGAGTTTGTCTCAATATGTTCTATTGACACTTGACAACTTTGAACCCTTTCCTTAACCACTTGAAACTTGATGTCAATTTGCTTTGACTTGGTGGAGCTTTTGTTATTGTTTGAATACAACACCGCAAATTTATTGTCACAATAGATCTTGAGCGATTTTCAACCCCGTCCTAGATATGCAACATCGTGACACAATTCCCCAACCAAACTCCTTGATTAGATGCCTTGTAGCATGCTATAAATTTTGCTGCCATGGTCAAAGGAGTAATGAGAGTTTTCTTAACACTCTTCCAGGAAATAGCACCTCCAACCAGCAGATAGATATAGCCCGAAGTGGATCTCTTGCTATCTTGGCATCTAGCGAAATCAGAATCAGAACACCCAATGATCTCAAGTTGATATGATTGCCTATAGGTGAGCATGTAGTATTTTAATCTCTGAAGATACCTCATAACCCTTTTGGCTGCCTTCCAATGATCTAATCTTGGGTTACTCAAATATCTGCCTAAAATTCCAGCTATGTACGCTAAATACAGACGCATACATACCTGAGCATACATAAGACTCCCTACAGCTGGCGCATAAGGAATCTTCTGCATTTCCTTATTTTCAACCTTAGTCTTGGGGTATTGACTGAGACTGCACCTTTCTCCGTTAGCTGTGGGTGTATCTCTTGGGTGACAGTATTTCATGCCAAATCTAAAAAGTACCCTTTCGATATAGCTCTTTTGTGATAACCCAAGTATACCTTGAGAACAATCTTGATGTATCTAAATTCCTAATACAAAAGAGGCGTCTCAAGATCTTTCATCTAAAAATTTTTGGTCAGAGATCTCTTGGTTTCATGTAGTAAGCCAATATCACAACTCGCCAGCAATATGTCATCGACATACAAAATCAAGAATATAACCTTATTCCCACTGACCTTATGGTATACACAATCATCAACTGAATTTACCTTAAAATCATACGAGATGATTACTTGATGAAACTTGTGATACCATTTATGGGACTCACACAAATAACACACATACGTCCCTAACATTTCAATATGTTAATTTAGGTGTAATCCCAAGAGGGGAGGTGAATTGAATATTTTCAAAATCTTTCAAATTATTTATCACTTAATCCCTATTTCTAAATTTAATAAATTGATTGCAGGGGTTTAAGACTGATTTAAATTATTATACCAATGAAATCTTTTCACTCAATTAATTATCAAGTGTGTGTGGGGTTATTCAACATACACATGCAAGATAGATATTGAAATGCGTTGCAGAAAATAAAAGGAGTAGAGGAAGAGAGAAGGCAAAAACAGTTTTTATGAGATTCAACCAACCCAGCCTACGTCCTCGCCTTGAGCAACCCACTCAAGAATTCCACTAAATCCCTACTCCTTTAACCGAGACGGAGCTTCCCTTACATCTGCTGCTTACAAGAGGCACAACTTCCTCCTCACCCGTTTCACAACCCAAACCATGATTACAATTATAGAATTTAAATCTACAAAACAACTCAAGATTTACTTCTAACAAAGCTAGTGAGTACAATTGAAACCTAACATATATCCATACGATGAAACTTCAAGCTCAGTATGTATGTAACGATATAATCGTTAGATGAATGATATGCTTCAACACACAATTTCCTTTTTTATCAAATCTTCCAAAATAATGATATAAGTTAAAGTTTAGGAAAAATTAGGATTCTAGTTCAACTTACTGGATGCATGAATATCAAATGTGAACTTATCAAAAGATTTGTCTTGAATATTATAACGATCAAAATCAATAAATTTTCTTCCAAATATTCTACCACAATATGATCTTTGTAATATGCAAATACATGATACGATTTCCAAAGATCAAAACCTAATATAATATTTTTCAGAAAATATCCCTCAATAATAAATATAATTATGAACACTAAGGATATTCAATCAAGTAGTTTTGTAATATTGAAAATATCAAGTCTTTAAATGAAAACTCACTTGAATCAAAAATATTTAACCAATGGCTAAAGCTTTTTTCAAATAGTGATCTTATCAAAACAAAACTCTAGATCAGTCTCTCAACAAATATTCAATAATGGATTTTGAGATGAAAAACTCTTTGAAAAATAAATATCTACAAGCAAATCAGCTTAGATGAAAAACTCTATGAGAATAAATATTAACGAGCATATCGATTTACCAAACCTCAATACCAAAATGAAAGCACAATGATTGCTAGATCGCCTTTTGAAAATCGAGATAGCCTTAGTTCAGATTCAACGTATAAACTTTGAAATCCCAAGCAAAAGTTTCAGCAGTGTGTTTTCCAAAGTTGTGCTAATCTTACAATATGCTCAGTCGTATGCCAAAGGTTCGTTCTCTCTTTACTTCTTGGGGGCACAAGGGTTTAGATGTTGATTATATAGGTAACCTTGCCCTTAGGATGATTTCTAACCATTGGATTAGCTTGATGTAAAAAATAGCTCACGTGTTCTCTCTTTAAAAATCAAGTTTTTAACTTTCTCACGAGTTCAGATGACTGAGGGTTAGAGCCCAGATGACTGAAGTTCCTTAGAGCTTCGAAAAATTAACCTGGACACAGGGTCAGACGACTGAAGTTGGGGTTTAGTTTGCTGAAGTGTCAGGTTCAGACGACTGAAGTCTGAGTTCAGTCTTCTGATGTACTTTTGCCAGGTTTAGTGTTTCACCATTAATTATTCAGATGAATGAACTTAATCTTCAGTCTTCTAAAGAAATTCTTCAAACGACTGAGCTTAACTTCGGTTTTCTGAAGTTAAATCTTCAAACGACTGAACGTGGAGTTCAGTCTTCTAAACTGATCATTTTTTGGATTTTTCCTTTTTAGTTTCAAAAATCTGCTTTACTCTCTTTCTTTGCTCTTTTATAAAATATTTTCTAGGGTTTTAAAAATATCTCTAAGTCCATAAATATCCCCTAATAATGTTCATGAGATGCATGAGTCTTAAGCTCAATTTAGGGTATATTTTGAGCCTCAAATTAAATCATATGAAATATGTGAATACATTAGTTCTAAATACTCATTCCCATGACGATCTTGAACTTGTCATTTGCATCTTCATTTTTCAACTCTTTTAGTTCCATGGATTGTGCCAAGATGTCTATTCTTTAATCTTCATGACTTCCATGACTTGCTAGCCTTCTGTGCATGCTAAATATTGTTCTTGTTCACAATCTCAATGCACAAATCAAATACCAAGTGATTTGTCACTATCAAAACAGGATTGGACTCATAGAGTCAATAATCTCCCCCTTTTTGATGATGACAAATACACGAACAAAAATATAAAATGGGTTACGCCTAACAAGGCTCCCCCTCAAATAATGCATCAAATATTCAACAAGTGAAATATGCTCATGCTCATACACAATTAGTTTTGTCAACCATTTTTGCCCATTTTTGCTATCGCCTGAAATCTTCTCCCCCTTTTGACATCAACAAAAAGGTGTATAATAATAAAACATGAGTGGACATAACCTTGTGTTCTTCTCCCCTTTTAAATCTTAAAGGTTTAAACCTATTCAACCATTAGATTTTAACAATTGTATTGTGAAATGCGTCTCTTTGTGTTACTTCAATTTACTTCTTCCCCTTGCTATTGCAGAAAGTTGTGTTGTTGAATGTAAATTGCATTGTGAATATACACAGTGTGGTAAATTTCAAAGATTATGTGATGATTAACATGTGTAAGTCAATAAACTCTTATTAGGATATGAGTTTAATACCAAATGTTAACAAATGTGATACCAAATGAGAACAAATGAGCTGAAATTGAAATTTTTAGCAAATTGTGAATATTAAGTGACTTTACTCCCCCCTGAATTATGTCATCTAATATAATTCTAGGAAACCTCTTAACTATGCATCAGACCTAATTCTCGCCTAATTTGGATAAACCTATCCTCCGCAAGTGGTTTCGTGAATATGTCTGCCTATTGTTCATCTGTGCATACAAACTCAAGTGTCACATCTCTTTTTTGCACATGATCACAAAGAAAATGATGTCTTACTTTTATATGTTTGTTCGTGAATGTAATATAGATGTTTATTGCACTCATATTGTCACATCTTATAGGTATTGTGTCATAGCTTAATCCAAAATCCGTTAGTTGTTGCTTCATATATAGTGTTTGAGCACAACAACTTTCTGCCGCTACGTATTTAGCCTCAGCTGTGGAAAGAGCTACTGAATTTTGTTTCTTGGAAAACCAAGAGACTAATGAATCTCCTAAGAAATGACACGTACCACTCGTGTTCTTCCTATCCACTTTGCTACTAGCAAAATCAGCATCTGAATAGCTGATAATCTCAAAAGATGTATACTTAGGATACCATAACCCAAGTTCCACGATTCCTATCAAGTATCTAAGTATTCGCTTGACAGCTAACAAATATGACTCTTTTGGTGCAGCCTGAAATCTTTCGCACAAACATACACTAAACATTATGTCGGGTTTGCTTGCAATCAGATAAAGTAAGCTACCGATCATTCCACGATAGAGCTTGACATTTATTGGAATACCTTGTTCATCTTTGTCTAATTTCAAAGAAGTGCTCATAGGTGTTCCTAGTATTTTTCCATCTTCCATATTAAACTTTTTTAGCAGATCTCTAATGTACTTTGACTGATTTATAAAGATTCCATGTTTTGCTTGTTTGATCTGAAGTCTTAGAAAGAAATTTAGTTCACCCATCATGCTCATCTCAAATTCATTTTGCATAGTGTTTGCAAACTAATTGCACAAGTCTTTATTTGTAGCTCCAAATATGATATCATCTACATATACCTGAACTAGGAGCATGTCATCTTTCTTAGACTTTATAAAAAGTATTGTGTCTATCCTTCCTCTGACAAATCCATTATCTAGTTGAAAGCTGCTTAATCTCTCATACCAAGCTCTAGGAGCTTGCTTTAAACCATACAAGGCTTTTGTTATTTATAAACGTGATTTGGATTCTTATGGTTTTCAAAGCCTGGGGGTTGTTCTACATATACATCTTCACTTATGTAATCATTTAAAAACACGCTTTTGACATCCATTTGATATAGTTTGAAATCCTTAAAAGTGGCATAGGCTAAAAGCATTCGAATGGCTTCCATTCTAGCTACAAGTGCAAAGGTTTCTTCAAAATCTATTCCTTCTTCCTGGTTATATCCCTAAACTACTAGTCTTGCCTTATTTCTAACAACTATCCCATGTTCATCTTTCTTGTTCTTATATATCCATTTTGTTCCAATGATTGTCTTATCCTCAGGTCTAGGAACTAATGTCCATACTTTGTTTCTCTCAAACTGGTTTAACTCTTCTTGTATAGACATCACCCACGATTTATCCTAAATTGCTTCACTCACATTCCTAGGTTCTTCTTGAGATAGAAAGAAAAAATGACCAATCATA
Source organism: Malania oleifera (assembly GCF_029873635.1). Taxonomy (NCBI): domain Eukaryota; kingdom Viridiplantae; phylum Streptophyta; class Magnoliopsida; order Santalales; family Ximeniaceae; genus Malania; species Malania oleifera. The sequence continues at coordinate 121,175,074 of NC_080418.1, read as the reverse complement.
TTCCTAAGTGAGGATCGTGTGGCTACTCCGCGTAATGGTTCACCTGTTATTTGACCAATGGGATGATTCTTTATGTACTTCCATTCACTAGGTGGATCATTAACCTCATTTTCAATTTGATTAGTTTCAGCAGATGGTTCCTTAATTTCATTTTTCTTTCCTGAATCATCTTTAATGGATAGTTTTTCAAATTCCTTATTTATCTCAATTTCAGCTTCATCGGTCCTTTTTGAGAAGGGATTTGACTCATCGAACACTACATGAATGGATTTTATAACAGTTAATGTTCGTTTGTTGTATACTCTATAGGCTTTACTATCTAAAGCATACCCTAGGAAGATACCTTCATCTGATTTTACATCAAACTTCCCTAAATGTTCATTGTCTCTAAGTACAAAACATTTACAACCAATGACATGAAAATATGATATGTTTGGTCTATGACCATTCCATAATTCGTACGGAGTCTTATTTAGAGATGGTATAATCAAAACTCTATTTAGAACATAGCAGGCGGTATTTGAGAACATAGCAGGCGGTATTGATACCTTAGCCCAAAAGTACTTAGGTAATTTATGTTCATTAAGCATAGTTCTAACCATTTCTTGTATAGACCTATTCTTCCTTTCGACTACACCATTCTGCTGTGGTGTTCTCGAAGCCAAAAAATTATGAGCTATTCCTAATGAATTTGCAATAGTCTTCCATGCTTTGATTTTTAAATTCTCTACCCCTATCACTTCGGATTTTAGTGACAGTATAACCTTTTTCATTTTGAATTTTCTTACACAGATTTATGAATTGTTCACATGCTTCATATTTGTGACCTAAAAAGAGTACTCATGTATATCTTGAATAATCATCAACTATGACGAATGCGTATGATTTTCCTCCTAAATTCTGAATTGAATTTGGACCAAATAAGTCTAAGTGTAGCATTTGAAGTGACCTAGTAGTAGAGATTACTTTCTTCTTCTTAAAACTCATTTTTGCTTGTTTTCCTAGTTGGCATGCATCACAGATTTTATCTTTTACGAATTTAGTCTTAGGCAATCTCTTAACTAATTCTTTCTTAACAAATTTAGATATTAAATCCATGTTTGCATGTCCTAGTCTCCTATGCCAAATCCAACTAATCTGATTTATAGCAGAAAAACAAGTAACATGTTCAGAAGCAAGGTTATCAAGGCTAGTGGTGTACACATTTTCATGACGATCAGTAGTAAACAATATTTTGTTTTTAGATTTGTTCTCTACAGTGCATTTGTCATGTTCAAATGAGACTTTATAACCTTTATCACATAGTTGACTTATACTCAATAAATTATGTTTCAATCCATCAACTAACAACACATTATCAATGACAAGTGAAGGTTCCTCACCAACTTTACCAACTCCAATGATTTTACCTATAGAGTTATCCCCAAATGTAACGAATCCTTCATCTTTGGATATAATAGATGCAAATTTAGCTTTATCTCCTGTTATGTGTCGTGATCATCCGCTATCCATATACCACTTGTCCTTCGAGGAGGACAATCTCAAGCACATCTACAGGACATAATCAGATAACTACTTTTGGTACCCATATTTTCTTGGGTCCATGGGGGTTAGTACTAGATTCTCCTTTGACTTTCTAGACTTTCTTAAGTTTGACATCTTTATTTTTGAAAGGACAATCAAATTTTATGTGACCTAACCTCTTATATTTAAAACATGTAATATTTCTATGATAGTCTTTAGTTGGAACATACGACTTTGACTCTCTTACAAAATATCCCATGTAGAGATGTTTCTATTTTAGATTCTCCTTCCTATTAAAACCAAGACCTTCCTTCTCTAGGAAATTTCTTTAAGCTCCTAGGAGTTTTTCAAAGTTATTTTGATCTTCAGTAAATTTACAAATAATCTTAGTTTTATCTTTCAAATTCTTTTCTAACTCTTCAATTTTCAAATCCTTGTCATTCGTGAGAGATGCATGAGATTCATTTTGATGTTCAACTAAATTTGAAAATTCTTTCAATTTTAATTTCAAACCAGAATTTTTCTTATTCATTTTCTTAAGCATTTTAAGGGTGTACAAATATTCCTGATGCAATTCATCATATGAAAGCATGCTATTTTCATTTTCGGAATCACTAGAATAGTAAGATGAAGCAAAACAAAATGATTGTACCTCGTGGTCATCGTGTGCCATCAGACATAGATTTGTCATCTCATCATCACTGGATTTAGATTCTGAGCTACTGGTACTGTGTCTGTCCCAGCCCACTTTTAGAGCCTTCTTCTTCTTCTTCTTAGACCCTTTCTTCAGCTGGTGATAGTCTGGCTTGATGTGTCCAAATTCTCTACAGTTATAACATATAGAAGGATCATCTTTTTGCTTCCTTCTGCTTAACTCTCCCTTTTCCGCTTTTGAGCCCTTGAATTTTCTGGTGTATTTCTTGTTCTTTCTCATAAACTCTCCAAATCTCTTGGTGATGAGTGTCATGTTGTCATCCGATTTCGAATCACTTCCCCCACTAGAGCAGTGAGATAATGCCTTAAGTACTGTGGCTTTCTTTGCTTTACTTTGCTCATTCTTCCTCTCATTTATTGCAAGCTCATAGGTGATGAGCGATCCAATTAGTTCATCAACCAACATTTCCTTGAGATTTCTTCCTTCTGCTATTGCCATAGCTTTCGCTTCCCAAACTAGTGGTAGTCCCCTCAATATTTTCCTGATCAACTCATATGTAGGGTAAGATTTTCCAAGCGCATTTAAAGAATTTGTGATGTGTGTGAATCTAGTGTACATGGATTGAATAGATTCATCAGCAGTCATTTTAAATGCTTCATACTCACTGGTGAGCATGTCTATCCTACTATCTTTTACTTCTTTACTACCTTCATATGTAACTTCTAATTTTTCCCAAATCTCTTTAGTAGAGTTACATGCCATTACTCTATTAAACTCATTTACATCTAGTGCATAGAAAAACAAATTTATTGCAATAGCATTTATTTGCACTAATTTTCATTCCTCTTCAGTATACTCATCTTCAGTTTTGGATACATTAACCTTATCAACTACTTTCATAGGAATATGGTTTCCCTTGGAAACAATTTTTCACACTTTCCAATCTACATTTAACAAATATATACTCATCCTTCTTTTCTAGTAGGTGTAATTTACACCATAGAAAATAGGTGGTCTAGTGGACGAGTGTCCCTCACCAAATGGAGTTACACTGATGTGTTTCATGTGATCTTTTTACAAATGAATAATTACGTCTATGTAAACCCGCTCTGATACCAAATGTTAATTTAGGGGTAATCCCAAGAGGGGGGTGAATTGGGTATTTTCAAAATCTTTTAGATTATTTACCACTTAATCCCTATTTCTAAATTTAATAAATTGATTGTAGGGGTTTAAGACCGATTTAAATTATTATACCAATGAATTCTTTTCACCCAATTAATTATCAAGTGCGTGTGGGGTTATTCAACATACACATGCAAGATAGTTATTGAAATGAGTTGCGGAAAATAAAAGGAGTAAAGGAAGAGAGAAGGCAAACACAATTTTTACGAGGTTCAGCCAACCTGGCCTACGTCCTCGCCTTGAGCAACCCACTCAAGGATTCCATTAAATCCCTGCCCCTTTAACCAGGATGGAGCTTCCCTTACATCCGCTGCTTACAAGAGGCACAACTTCCTCCTCACCCAGTTCACAACCTGAATCCTGATTACAATTATAGAATTTAAATCTGCAAAACAACTCAAGATTTGCTTCTAACAAAGCTAGTGAGTACAATTGAAACCTAACACATATCCATATGATGAAACTTGAAGCTCAGTATGTATGTAACGATATAATCATTAGATGAATGATATGCTTCAACACACAATTTTCTTTTTTATCAAATCTCCCAAAATAATGATATAAGTAAAAGTTTTGGAGAAATTAGGGTTCTAGTTCAACTTACTGGATGCATGAATATCAAATGTGAACTTATCAAAAGATTTGTCTTGAATATTATACCGATCAAAATCAATAATTTTCTTCCAAATATTCTACCACAATATGATCTTTGTAATATGCAAATATATGATACGATTTCCAAATATCAAAACTTAATATAATATTTTTCAGAAAATATCCCTCAATAATATATATAATTATGAACACTAAGGATATTCAATCAAGTAGTTTTGTAATATCGAAAATATCAAGTCTTTAAATGAAAACTTACTTGAATAAAAAATATTTAACCAATTACTAAAGCTTTTCTCAAATAGTGATCTTATCAAAATGATTTAATATATGCACACTCAAGATCAACCTCTCAACAAATATTCAATAATGGATTTTGAGATGAAAGGCTTTTTGAAAAATAAATATCAACAAGAAAATCAGCTTAGATGAAAAACTCTATGAGAATAAATATTAACGAGCAGGTCAATTTACCAAATCTCAATACCAAAATGAAAGTACAATGATTGCTAGATTGCCTTTTGAAAATCGAGATAGTCTTAGCTCATATTTGACGTATAAACTTTGAAATCCCAAGCAAAAGTTTCAGCAGTGTGTTTCCCAAAGTTGTGCTAATCTTACAATATGCTCAGTGGTATGCCAAAGGTTTGTTCTCTCTTTACTTCTTGGGGTCACAAGGGTTTAAATGTTGATTGTGTAAGTAACCTTGCCCTTAGGATGATTTCTAACCGTTGGATCAACTTGATGTAAAAAAATAGCTTGCGTGTTCTCTCATTAAAAATCAAAATTTAACTTTCCCACAGGTTCAGACGACTGAGGGTTAGAGCCTAGATGACTAAAGTTCTTTAGAGCTTTGAAACTGAAGTTGGGGTTCAGTCTGCTGAAGTGTCGGGTTCAGACGACTGAAGTCTGAGTTCAGTCTTTTGATGTGCTTTTGCCAGGTTTAGTGTTTCACCATTAATTATTCAGATGACTGAACTTAATCTTCGGTCTTCTGAAGAAATTCTTCAGATGACTGAGCTTAACTTTGGTCTTCTGAAGTTAAATCTTCAAACGACTGAACGTGGAGTTCGATCTTCTGAATTGATCATTTTTTGGATTTTTCCTTTTTAGTTTCAAAAATCTGCTTTGCTCTCTTTCTTTGCTCTTTTTTAAAATATTTTTCGAGGGTTTAAAAATATCTCTAAATCCATAAACATCCCCTAATAATGTTCATAAGATGCATAAGTCCTAAGGTCAGTTTAGGGTAGCCTCAAATTAAATCATATGAAATATGTGAATACATTAGTTCTAAATACCCATTCCCATGATGATCTTGAACTTGGTGTTTGCATCTTCATTTTTCAACTCTTTTAGTTCCATGGATTGTGCCAAGATGTACATTCTTTAATCTTCATAGCTTCCATGACTTGCTAGCTTTCCGTGCATGCTAAATATTGTTCCTGTTCATAATCTCAATGCGCAAATCAAAAATCAAGTGACTTGCCATTATCAAAACAGGATTGGACTCATAGAGTCAACACAATATAAATGCATCTACATAATAGAAGTTACTTTGGCAACTTATTACTTCAATATACTTATACTAAAATAGTTGGCATACACAAATTACCTCAAAAAGAGAATTTTTTTTTTCTCATATGCCAAACCATGGATAATTTATCAATATTTTAGAAATAACATTTTTGCTTTCTAAAACTTATGTCAATGCACTTTATACCCTGACAAGCAGCAAAAGTGCTTCAAACATGTTGATCTAAAATTTAAGATTACCCTTGAAATTACCACATTTGACTCCAACTTCTTCCTATACAGTAAGTATGCAAGTTAAACACCCATTGCGGGTGGATTGTATGGAAGAAATTGTTCAAGATTTATTTGTAGGAAATTTCCACCAACCAAAATATGCTTGGAGAAACTATGTTTTTCTTTTATTTAATACATCCTTTGAATAAATAATAGCCTATAAATTTTTGCTGAAATTACCATTTTTCTTAGGAAACTTTCTCGAAAAAAATACTAGTCTCTCACAGATCTCACCATCTAAATGGTTATTCCATCACAAACTTCAGGAAAAACATGTTTTGTTTCTTCAGTTCGCTAGGGACTCAATCTTAAGAAGTTCCAGACGATTGCAGACACGAATTTTACAAAATATAATTGCTTTCCAAGAAATGATGCCCTACGATTCTAAAAAAACATGTGTTCGCATATACGAAAGCATGTGTATAAACATAAAAGAATTTCATAAATCTGAACCATTTCTATGCACCATTAACTAAAAATAGACGAATCAAAAATTTTCGCTCTCTCCCATCAGATCATGAACAATCGATTCACAACATTTACAATCTAGATTTTCTTTAAGCTTTATCACGCAAAATGTAGATATAGGGTTTTAATACAATCAATATCATTCCTAGATCAGATCATGCATAGTTTCTTAATCAACAACATGATTAGGCTCTAATACCACTTGTTTGGAATATCTTTAATCCATAAATCTAATAACCCAAGATCATCATGTTATTTAATTAAGAAAACTAAATGCGGAATCAATACCTGAATCCAAACTAAACGCAAAATAAATACCTGGATCCATAGATGTTTCTGATTTGATTGTCCAACTGCCTTTAGCGGAGAGTTTTTATCTTTTACGGTCAAATCCCTAAATGCCTCACTTGTGTTTTTCTCTTTAAATGCGGAAAAGAAAGAACGTGAGAACTGTTTCTGATTTGACTTGGGGACCATAACCCTCTTATGTTTTTGTTAGAATTGGTGTATTCCCAAGAGGAGGGGGGTGAATTGGAATTTTAAAACTTTGTCCTAGGTTAAACCAGATATCAGTAATACACAACTTAGGGTCTTTCAAAGCATATACCAATTGCACAGATAAAAAATAATATGCGGAAATTAAATCATGCACAACATTCACAATACATCAAATATAACATACATGTGAAAGAACATAAAGGGCTGGAAATTAAAAATAGACACACGATATGTTATCAGAGTTCGGTCAATAATGCCTACGTCCCTGCCTCAGTTCTCAAGTCTGAGGATTCCACTAAAGCTCACTTCCGGGTGGAGCGATACCGAATACAATACTAAGTCAAATTACCAGGGCTGACCTCAACCTTTACAACCTCTCTTTAAAGGGGCGGAGAAGACCCATCTCAGGCCACGCCTGAATTACAACCGATCTTTACGAGCTAGATCAACACCCCATCAGGCCACGCCTGGAATACAACAATGAATATAGAATTTGCGTACAATGAAAGATGCTTCTAACACAAGCAGATTTGTACAATATTATGATCCAAATATGCACTCACAGATGATAAGATCTAATGCTCAAGTGACATTTGCTAAAACACTATTTCAGCTCTCAATAACAGTGTATATATATGTGTATACGTGAGAGTAATTACCTTTGATTCAAGAAAAATAAAATTAGTATATTATCAAAGGAACTTTGAGTCTCAAAGAGAAAATCTCAACACAATATTTTTCAAGTATAAGCATAAACAAGATTAGGGTTCAAGCTTGCTCAAAAGTATTTTATCAACAATGCAAGCAGACTTTTGAATCTAGCAATGAAGATGCCAAGACTCAGAAGCTAACAAATATTTATCTGTCAAATATTTTGAGAAATAACCTAGCTTTACTCTCCAATAAAAATATCAATCAACACACAAAAATGAGAGTAATGGGCTTCAAGAACAAATCTATGTAGGCACATAGCAAGCGAAAATCAAACTCCCTCTAACTTGCAATTAGTTTGCAAAAAAGGAGTAAGCAAATAATACTCTCTAGTTTTAAAAATATTTTTCAAGCAAGAATATAAGAGAGTATGAAATATAGGCTTGAAGATATGAAGTATATGCAATGGGAGTTCAAGAAAAATCAGAAAGAATTTTTTGTCTAATTATATTGCTAATCATATGATAATCTAGAAAAATGATGGGTATATATAGAATTCCCTTAATTTTAGACCGTTAGGGACACGAAGGGAATTTTTGAAAAGTTTAATTAATAATTAACCCCTGTTTAGAGCTAGTTATTGCGGTTAAAAATATGGCAACCCGAGAGTTTCAGTTGCCTGGTCCTTAGGGCCGGTCGCCCAAACAGACATAGATAGAAAAGTTGACTTTTTTACTTCAGGTGCCCAAGGGAAAGTTCAAGTGGCTAGGCCAAGGCGATTTTCCAAACGCTCGAGGTTCGATCGCCCGATGAATGGTTTGGTTTGCCGACCTTCATACTTCGGTCGCCCCAGATATTTTTGAACTTAGAGTTCGGGCGCCCTAGGACAGTGGAAATGTGGCTTTTAAGCATTCGGTCGACTGGGGACAGTTAGTTCAATTTAAGTTCGGTCGGCCGAGCAAAGTCAAAAGTTGACTTCCTGGCCATTCAGTCTATCGAGGCGTTTATTGCCCTGATGGTTCGATTGACTGAGGTCTCTTGTAAACTTTTCTTCTTCTTTTGACCTTATGTGATTTAATCCCTATTTGTATGTGTTTGCAATTTTAGCTTAAGGGACATAGTCATGATGTGTCCTATGGTCAATCATGACCTTGAGAGTTAACCCCAAAAATCCGATGTCGGTCGACCAAAGGTGATCCCTAAGGTCAATCTATGGTCTTGAGCATATAAACCCTATCATGAATGTAGATGCATTATTACAGACCATAATAATTATTACAGACCCAAGAATAATAAATGCATTTGCAAATAAAGATGAACATGTCTTCTTCTTTACTCTTCATATTTTCATGGAATATGCTAGGAGTACATGCTCTTTAAGTTCCTTTTGGCTTCCATTCCCTTTATCACATGTGCATGTTAAGATATAAACCTGTTCAAACACTAGATGCACACGTGAGAAACATGTGTTTTGTCAGCATCAAAATAGGGATCAGACTCAAAAAGTCAATAGTTTTCTTTAAATATTAGGTTAATTTAAGAAGCCCATCAGTCCTAAATTAACTTAGTATTGAGTTTCTACACATTGCAAAGCCCATACCAATAGATGTTAAAATAGACTAGTAAAATAATTGTTCTTAAATATGTAAGCCCACAATAGGAAATTAAATTTTCCTAACATTTTGGTCAAACCACAAGGGAGCTTTATGTAGTTTTCCTTAAAATAATGGATAATTAATAAATATAATTAAATAAATATATATTTTAATGTTAAAATTAAATATTTAATAATATTTAATATCTAGTTAGTTCACAAGCCACTAACGAACTATTAAACGAGTCAACTTGTGAGTTGACTCAACAAGTTGCTAAACAAGTCATCTCGTAAGTCTAACAAGTTGAGTATGTCTCAACTCGAGCTTAGATTGTTTCATTAAGGAACTTGAAATTTTAGCTTTAGCTATGCTCATTTAAGTTAATAAATAACTTCAAGTGAACCATTATTTAGTTGAACACCGAATAGCACACGAGTGACTTAACTCATTTGCCACTCTAATCAACACACTACAGATAAGGCAAAGTCAAAGATCTTCAGTGTAACATCTCATCCTTGATGGTATATCTAGCTGCCCTCCTTCTTATCCTTAATGATTCCTTTTTGTCATCTGGCAGCTTTCCTTCCTAGATATAACTTTTGTATGAATTCATCCATCTATCAACTCTATCCTCTACCTCTGTAGCCAACAAAGCCTCTTTAAAAGAAGGCTACCACATTTACTCCAAATATATTACTTTTTCCATTCTAGCTTCAAGATTGAAAGCCAAACTTGACAAGACATCTACTGTTATGTTTGCCATTGAAATATGATTGATATCAAACTCGCTAAATCCTTTTACTTGTTCTCAAACCTTCATTGAATACTTGATCATCTCTATGTACAAGCTTTAAAGTGTCCCTTCACCTATCCTACCACTAACTATGAATCACTCATAACCTTTAGACTTTTTGCCCCAAAACTAATGGCAAGTTGAAGTCTTGCAAGCGAAACTTTGTATTATGCATAATTGTTAGTTGGCAATGTACTTCCCTCATAAACCCAACATCTAGTAACCTTGTTACTTCCTCATCAATGGCCTTTATACGATAGCAGCAAAACTCTTCTTTTTCAGCCTAATAGGTCGATGACTTGGATGGACCTATAGCCTATGCTCAATAATTGCAGAATCAATTCCTAGCATATCTTCTGTTATTCCTACAAATATGTCCATATATTCCCTTAGTAATGCCAAAAGTGATTGCATTAACTGCTCCAAGAGAAGCACTCCAATGCGAACACACTTCTCCTTCTTTTCCTCCCTTAAAGGAATATCCACCAAGTTGTCAATAGGAACCTTGGACTATAAAATATTCTTGTCCCTTGAATCAATGTCTTCCACTATCAAAGCCTCATGCATCATGAATTTGCCTTTGCATGTCATTACAATGTAGCTTTGTGTCACCATCTAATCTCCTTGTATCTCCCCCACCCTATATGGAGGAGTTTTTTCCCGTTTTATTATTAAAAATAAATAAAATATCAAAAAAATACTTTGACTGGGAAAAAATTTCCCAAACTAATGCTTACGTAATCTCGCAGCTTGATGCTGCGAGATTTAAACTAATGGGCCGCTGGAAAAGTGACACGTGGCATGGAGGGAAGAAAATCTCGCAGCTTGGTGCTGCGAGATTTAAAACGAATAGCCAGTGGAAAGGGGACGCGTGGCGGAGGAGGGGAGCAAATCTCGCAGCACCAAGCTGCGAGATTTAAAGGAGCCGAGCCTCACCGTCACCAACGCTGTTAGTTCAAGCCTCTGCAACTCCGACGACAACCCACTCCTCTCGGCAACTCGCAGCAACAATAGCCGTTGCTGCCGCTCTCTGCTCCGCAGCCGCGATCACTAGCACTACCACAACCCCCTGCTCCACTCGCCCAGCCTTCCTTGCGGCAACTTCACCACCTCACCCGACGAACCAGCAGATCAGGCCACGACACCACACAACTGCAAACAACTTCGGCAACCATCGTCACCGTCATCGTCGTCGTTATCAACTCCGGATCGCACCAGAAAACCGACACAACCACCACGCATCACCACCTCAGGCAACCTCCCCGTCCTTACCCTGCAACACCTCTTGAAGCAGAACCAGTCCTCGCCGCCACCGTCGCCAACACCACTTGCCGCCGTCGTCGCTCACCATCCTTGTCGACGTCGCTGCCCACGCTGCTCATATCCTTTTCCGTCGCAGTCGCATTCTAGCCTTCTCCCACCTCCGGCAGCATCTAGTTAAGTTCCCTGCAACTCAATCAGCGGGAGGCTTCTCTGTTTAAATCTCGCAGCTTGGAGCTGCGAGATTTTCTCCCCTTATGCGCCATGTGTCAACTTCCCATTGGCTATTCCCTTTAAATCTCGCAGCTTGGAGCTGCGAGATTTGGTTCTCTCCTTGCCACACGTCGTCTTTCCAGCGGCCCATCACTTTAAATCTCGCAGCATCAAGCTGCAAGATTACGTAAGCATTAGTTTGAGAAATTTTTTCCCAATCGAAGTATTATTTGATATTTATATTTTTTTTAATAATAAAATGGGAAAAAACTCCTATATGGAGTCTAAACTTTAACTTTTAGATGAAGTGTTGATGTACTTGCTTGCACTGTGTTCAAGTTACGACATCCAAGGACCACATTATACTCATATGATCGATGAACCACCAAAATATTAGTCATAATTATAATCTTTCACGATTGAGTGCCCATTGTCATAGGGAGTATAATGGTGCCCAATGGATGGACCACATCTCCCCCAAACCCCACCAAAGGAGTGTCACAAGCTTCAAAAGATCATATCTTATTGTCATGGTTTGCAAAAGTAACCAAAAAATTATATCAATTGAGCTCCCATTATCAATCTAAATTCTCCTAACATGGTAACTTACAATAAGCATGGAAACCACTAACACATCATCATGTGGTCTCTACACTCCTTTTATATCTTTTGTGAATGTAAATGTCTTTCCTTCCAAGGCTTCTTCTGTCCATCCCATTCTTCCTGTATACTTTGAAAAGTATCAACTACAAATATTTATCGTGTATACCTTTTGTGAGCTATTCCACTATCTCTATTGCCAGCTAGTCCTCCAAATATGACCATAATTTTCACTTGCTACATGCTCTCCTTAATTTTTTGTGGACTCTGGATTCCTTTTGTCCTTTTTCTTAGGTTCACATCCTTCAATTTTTACAAATTTTAAAAGGTGTCCACTTTGAATCGATGCTTCAAGCTCATTTTTCAATTGTATCTTTTCCTTTCAAATCTACTCTATTCTTTCTAGTTTCTATAATGTCATCCAAGTTGATACACTTCCGTGCCTCGAGCCATCAATTCTTCATTGTCAACTAGGGGCTTCTTCCTTAGTGGCATCAGGAATTTTCTAGGATGAATTGTTGTTGCTAATGCTACCATAGCTACTCTATGATATAAATTCCTCACATTTAGGATGCATTGGTAAACAGACACATAAACTCCTTTAATGACTCCTTTTTTCATATTGAACCTAACTTATGAGATGAGTAGAGGTCTTGATAATTTTTCACTTCTAATAAAATGTCTGATGAAGCATTATTTCATATTTGAAAAGCTTTGATTGATCATAGTTTACCAAGATTTTGCATCCCCTTTCAATGTTGCAGCAAACACTTGACACATGATAGCATCCATCGCACCTTGGAGTTGCATCAACATCTTAAAAGTATCCAAATGATCTATTAGATTCAAAGTATGATCATATATATTGGAACTTGACATTTTAAATTTTGTAGGTAATAGTACCTCCATTGCCTCTTAATTAAAAGGAGGATCCAATAGCTTTATAGGTTGCTCTCTCGATACATATTGCTCACGAATCTCCCTTATTAATTTCTCTAGTTGATCAATCTTCTTAAACTTCTCATTGAGCACCAAGGTGTGATGTTCATTGATATATACATTATTAGTATTCTTAATGCTTGGTGCTTTCTTTGCTGGTGCTAAAGTCTTTGGAGTTTGTTCCTATTGTATTAGAGCTTGAATTTCTTTTTCCTTTTGTGGCATATCCAAAGGAGGTGTTACTTGTTTTTGTATTGTAGGATTCTTTTTTTGGCTAAGAATTTCATTAAGCATTTCCTCCATCCTTTTTTGAAAAAGATAAAAACTTCTTCATAGGAACCATTCCTTCTTGCTATGCTCCAGCAGGTTATGGTGATTGAATTGAGAAAGGAGAATGATTCCCATATGGATGACAATAGCCATGGTGATGTGAAGTTTCCATGATCAACGACATTGTTTTGTTCCCATAGATGATGCCAAACTATTGCCACTAAAATTTGTTAAGCTTGATCACAATCTTGGTTCCTTAAAAAGAGAGCTAGAAATTGGAGGACTTGGGGTGTATTTTGGGGGATTTCTTTGATGCTTAATTCAGGAATAGAAGGAGTAAGGAAAGAAAAAAAAGGATAACAATAGAAAATTTGTGTCATTGTGCGATGTCTTACCTCCTCCCCAAGTCCTCCTTTTATAGTGACGCAAAGTCCCTTGTCATTACTCCTAGACATCTTTAATTCCTAGGGAGTTACAATAGTTATGTACCATTACTTTTCCTTTTTATTCAATTGCTGCAAGCTCTTCATTCACCCCTCTATCCAAGGGTTACGAAGTTTTGTTAGTCCCTCTTTACTGCCTTAGGTTACACTTCTAAAGTCACTTTAAGAGAAATGTTTTATGTTTCATTAGGTACTTTTAAGGGCATTTTGGGTAAGTATTGTTATGAGTATGTTTTGACTTAAATTGGTGGTTGGTGTAGAATGGTGATTGATTATTATGATGTCACTTTATGAAGTTTATATTTTTTTGCCCTTAAAATGTTAAGGTCGCATGGATGTTTTAAGGTTTTTATTGGGTAAAGTGCATGTCATTTTAGTGGTGAGGAATGGTGTTTGAAGGTCTCATAGCTTTGTTAGAATTGTAAGTTGAATGAGAAGAACAAGGTTCATAAGGGTGCCTATGCTGATGAATAAGAGGATGTCACCTCCAAACTATTCCCTTTTGCTTAGAAGAATGAGGATCACGGGTCCCCTAGTCACGTGCCGGTGATCTCCTACTTTCCTTTTAAGGGGGACGCAGTCCCAAGAATTTGACTTCACGAGTTCCTTCGCTTGTTCTTAGTTCTGCCCCAGCGTGTGCGCATCTGCATCTCTCTCCATTGCTTTGCAATGGAAAATCCATCGAGACCGGTCACAGGCTACCCCGTCCCCCCGGCGCAATCCACCGCCAATACCAATGGTTATGCCGCCGCGCAACATAGCTGCTCCGCAGCCCCAACAGGCGCCGCTTACCCTTACCCTGCGCCGCCCTCCCAGTACAACTACTACGCCGCCAACATGCACCCCTACCCGCAGTATTACGCCCCACGCGCCACCTTCTTCCGCCGCTTTCTCGCCGCGATGATCGCCGTCTTCGTCATCATCGGCACCATCGTCCTCATCATCTGGCTCGTCCTCCGCCCCCGCCTCCCCGAGTTCCGAGTCGACTCGATCTCCGCCACCGGCTTCAACTTCTCCGTTTCCCAGGTCACCGGAAAATGGGACGTTGCCTTCACCGTTACAAACCCTAACAAGAAGATAAGCATCTCGTACGACAACGTCGAATCTTTGTTCTCCTACCGATTAACGCTTCTCGCGGTGACCGCTGTCCCGCCGTTCGGTCAGGGCACCAGGGTTCAGACAGCCTTTAACGCCTCTTTCGCGGCGCAATCGGTTTACGTTAATGAGCGTGATGCGAACGCCATGAGCGCTGATCGGAGGGGTGGGTCTGTGAGCTTTAATGTGAGGGTTCTATCTAGGGTTTGGTTCAAAACCGGGGCTTGGCGACCCCGAAGGCGGCTGCTGAGGGTTTGGTGCGAAGGCTTGTCAGTCGGATTTTCATCAAATGGTGGTGCCGGAAAATTGGTCGGTGGACCAAGGGAATGCGGGGTTGGCCTGTGACGAATTTAGGTACTGGCTCCTGTCCATTTTATTCTGCTCTTTGTTCTAACGCGGATATCATACTTAGTGGGCTCGTTGGTAATGTTTAGTTTTATGTTAATAAAACATGGTTGGTGATAGCGAAAAGGATTGTTGATTTGGAAAATCAGTCGATGTAGTTGTACATGGATATAGGTTTTGATTACTAATCCTTTTTTGTTTTGCAATTTTCTTAAGTTTGCAGATGTATTAGTTAAGGTATTAAAAATTTATATAAGAAAAAGATTACGTTTGCGTATAGAGTTACCTTTATTTTCTCAACCTTCTGTGGACTCTGCACTCATATGCTGTATGGTTGTTATGTTTGAACTGATGAATATTTGTCATTCAATTTTCCTCAAGTGATTATGGCCATTATTTTGTGACTGGTTGATTTTGTGATTCACTCTTCCTAAAGTATCTAATTGCAACTATTTTGTATGACATTGTAGTGCCTAAAAAGATATAAGTACGTACATTCGAGGATTTGATAGGTTTTTTTTTTTTTTTTTCCTAATTGATGCCAATTTGACTAAACAAACATGCCTTTTGCAGCCATTGGTTATTTACTATGCTATAATAATGGATAATTTTTGCGGAAATTGGTTTTGCATGGACATTGAGTTGTTACAAGCTTCAAGATGCAACAAGTCTTATATAGAAATTTCAATAGCTGACATGGTCATCTATGGTCATTTTGTGGAGTTCAAATAGTTATCTACAATTGTAGAACTCAGTTCTCTTTGTTTTTAGAATGTTAAGTCAAGTCTTGGGATTATTTTGGCAGAAGTTGATTATGCATAGATGTTGGTTTGTTACAACTTGAAGGTGCAATGAGTTTTAGCATAGTAATTTCAACAACTGATATGGTCATCTGTGTAATCATTTTGTGTTGCTCAAATAGTTATCTACTACTATAAGACCTTTTTTATTTGTTCTTGGGTGTATCAAGTCTTGGGCCAACAATTTTGCCTAGTACAAGAGCAAAGAGTATAGGAGCTTCCTCATTATGTTCTCAACTTATATTGAGATTTATTAATAATGAAAGTTTAGTAAGCAATAAAGCCAACTGGTCAAGTAATGTTAAAAAGGACCATTGGATTACAAAATATAACATCCATTGAAATGTTATAAATGTGATGAAGATATGCAGTAAGACAATGTTGGTTTGTTTCAAGATCTCAAATGAGGAGGATTGCTTACTTGTATTGACTTCTAGAAGATCCTAGTTAAGAAACTTTCTGAAGATTGTGTTTTAAGTAGCCTTTTCTCTATTTTGGCCTTTATCATAGTAAGCCAGACTTGCTTCATTTCTCTATGCAAAAATTTGGTCAGTAGCATCATGCCTAAAATTGAAAAATGGTCAAACTATTGTAAGGTTGATGGAGGAGGGAAGGAATTCTTTATTCGAAATGAATATATTCAGTTATTCATACCCTTGTATAAATGTAGCAGTTTGGTAATTGTGGCATTCTTTTTTGTTTCCAAATGTTGCCCTCACCCTTCAATCATCTTCTTTAATTTCTATAGCGCTATTTATCCTCTCTATACTATTTTGGAAATGCTCCAAACATAAAAGATTCCCACACTAGCTGATCTTGTTGCGTATACTATCTTTTCGCAGCAAGGTTTTTCATTCCTTTGCATGGATGTTTGAAAATATGAAAAATTTCTATTGAAGATCCCTTTTGCTTGGTAATTAGTTTCTATGATGTCATGGTTCTTTTTCTCGATGCTCATGGTGCTAGGTTTGCCTCAAAGTGCTGTTTCACCTCATGGGCGATCTCTATAGTGCATACCCAACTATATTGTTTTTGACGCTCTCTTTAATGCTGTTGACATGAGGTCACCCTTTTTGTTGATTTGGATAATTGGTTTATATGTCAGTTTTTGGCATGATTATATGGTGCATCGGACACTATTTAAGGAGTAGGCTTCACTGTCCGTGAGCTCAATTAGATGATTCCACGATTTGTGGACAATCAATTATTTTTTATGTTTAAAAGTTTTAAACTTCTAATTTTTGGTCTTGATTGTTGGAGTTTTGCAATTTGACTAGCTTAATTTCAGGTTTCATGCTCCCAGACTTGAATTTGGAGTGAAATATGTGTTTATAGTCCGTTGGGCATATAGGTGTTAAATAATTTTTGTTACAAGTTACTATATTTTTAAGGGTATTGATATCCTTTTTTGTATATGAGGCATATTATTAATAGAGTGGTAGGCCTATTCATTTAGTGGGTTCTCCAATTATTTTAAACATTCTTTTGTCTTCTTTCTTTTTTTTCATCTATCTTTACCAACATGGTATCAAAGCATCGATGCTAAAAAAATAGTCGAAACCCTAAAGCTATCTTTGCCCCTCATTGTAACCCACACATTTTCTTCTCACCGTCACCATGCCTTAGCCTTGAATGGCACTAACCTCATCTTAGTATGTGGAAGTTTCTAGAATAGTTGTTAGAAATCTCGTTTGCTGTGCTACTCTAATAAAATCTAATTTTGTTTAGTTTTTTGAGAGACCAATACTATATGAATCCTTAAGAGGCTCCTTGATGACCCTAGCAGGCTGTTAGTGTAGTAGTTCTTATCTGCTGATTGTGGTTTGTGAACCTCATGCTACACGCCAACATGTGAGGCTTCATTTGACCTTATTGTTTGTGATTTTATGTTTGTATTGACTCATGGAGCGTGTTTTCAGGTCAGTTTGCCTCAGGTTTCTTTGGCATATATTAGAAGATTGGATTTCATGTGCTCTTGATTGTTCAAGCTAAATTCCATGAACCCAAATGTGGCGAGTAGTGTTCTTCTAACTTTGTGTGTGTTGTTCATTTTACTTGGTTGTTGGTGATATATAGGCTTTAGAGTTGGTGTTCATTAAGACTTTTTGATGGGATCCATGAGTTTGAAAGTTTAAGGCCTATTTAGTTGTAGGAAACATTTCCATTTTCCATTTTTAGTTTTCCAAAAATTATAAAAATTCCATTTTTTTTTTTTTTAGTTTTCCAAGATTTGTAAAAAAAAAAAAAAGAGTTTGTGCAAGTGGAAAATAGTTTTTTTTTTTTAGATTTCAAAATAATTATGAATTTTTTTTTTTATTTAAAATTTTGCATAAATTATATGATGTAATGTTTTAGATCATGGATTTTGGGACTTGAATTTGGACTTGTGTTGATAGAAAATAAAATATTATTTTTAGTCATGATCTACACAAATACAAATTCAAGATCTGAATTCCATGCTCTCAAATGCAGAGTAAGAAATTAGAAATTTAGAAAATAATAAAAACATGCTTTCCAACTTTTCCATATAAATTTAGAAAATTAGATAGCAAGGTGGCATTAATGTAATTATTTGAAAAATTAGAAATGAGAATTAAAAACTATTTCCATAAACAAATAGTTCCAAACTTTTTTTTTTTCTTTTATTGCTTTTCATTTTATGCAATTGTTGTAAAACTAAAAAGTTAGTTTTTTTTTTTTTCAAATTCTTTGGAAAACTAAAAATGGAAAATGGAAGTTGTTTTCTACAACTAAGCGCACTCTTAGTTCCCTTCACATTGCCATAGATTACAATGGTGGTGAATACTTCAGTTTCAGAAAGAAAGAATAGACATTATGGATATCATTCGTACCCAATTATACAAAATGAATGTTCCTAAAGTGTTTTGGAGTAATGCGATTCATATTGCTTGCTTTGAATGTCAGTATCTACCTTGCAAGTAAATACCATGTGTAGTTCTATTTCCTAATGACCCTTTGTTTTCTTTACCTCGTCGTATCTTTGGTTGTATTCACCAATCATTAATTAACTTTTGGTGTTGATAAATTGGATCTTTGTATCTTCAAGAGGTTTGGGAATAATTGAGGTAAATTTCTGAAAAATATTGTAGTGGCAAAACAAGACAGAAATTAGATAGTTCTAAGAGATTCAAGAAATTCAATTGTTTAGTCATTAAGGAGCGCAAAAAAAAGGATAAAAAGATAGGTCGATTGACAAGACAAAAGAGAGGTAATTTACATGATAGGATCTATCTATATCTAACGTATCAATTCAAAATATTAGACCTAAACTAAAAAAAAGATAAATTGCCATGAATCATTTCTTTGTCTTTGTAGAAATCACATTCTTTGAGTTTACCCCATACTACAAATCTTTTAGTCCCGCAGATCATGATGATTCCTTTCCTTCGCATACTCCCATTTCCATTCTTGATTTAGGAATGTTGTGTCTTCCTAGTTTTTGTCTTTCCTAGTCTTCATCTTCACCAAATCCTTTTGGTCATTTGGATCTCGACAGTGATCGGATTTTGACCGTTCTAGGTTCAAGTCATACTCCTTTGAATACTTTGTTTATTGATCTTGTTTTGCATTGCATGGCATCAATCTATGCCTACCCAACATCCTGCATTGTGTGATTTCTTGTTTATTAATATATGTTGCAATCTTGCATCATCATTATCCAAACGTTGTCTCTATTTGGGTGGAAGCTATGATGGACAAATAGATGAGTGCCTTGTAGTCTAATGATACTTGGGAGCTTTTGCAAATGATGATATTTTTGACTGTAGTTGGGTGTATACAGTAAAGGTAGACAGACATGGTTTCTAGTGCATGCTTTGGGCTTTTCAAAGATGTTCTTAGTAGCGCTAAATTTGCTTTTTTGCATCTGTTTATCTCTTTAGCTACCTTTTTTTATTTGTCTTGCATGCATTTTTGTTTGGGCTGAATCTGAACCTCAATATCTAAATCGTAGGGAATTGACTTTTGTATGTGGTCTAATTGGGGTTAATTTTAATAGTTTTCGTTGAATGTGGGCTAGGGATCGGTCTAGGTTCATTCTCTCAGCAAGTAAGTGAAAAAAAATTCATTTTTGAGGGCATTTTGGTAAACTTGGGCTTTGTGGATAAAATCCTAACCCTTGCTGTATATGAAGGATGGGGCAAAGCCTTGCAAGGGGAGGTAGGAAAAAGAAAAGGGATTGGTCTAGTTTCATTCTCTTAGCAAGTAAGTGAATAAAAATTCATTTTAAGGGCATTTTGGTAAACTTGAGCTTTATAGATAAAATCCTAACTCTTGCTGTATATGAAGGATGGGGGAAAGCCTTGCAAGGGGAGTTAGGAAAAAGAAAAGGGGAGACATGCTCAAAACTTGGGATGGGGGTTCAAAATGTAGGGATATGTCGATAAAAAAAGAGGCTTTGACAAGCAAGCAGGAGAGATTGAATAAGAAGCACAAGGATTAGAGCTTAGAACCATGACATATTGGAAAAAAAAACTTGATTGTTCTTGGGTATTCCAACCTATTGGTGGTTGAATCTTGATGAACTCAAGAAATAAAGAGAGAGAAGGCTATTGCATTGAATATAGAGGAAGAAGGAGGCTTGGTATTCTTGGATCTTCTTGGGTGTTCTTGGGAGTCTTTGGAGGAGTGATGCTAAAGATGTTTAACAAACAAAGAATAATGGCTGAAATCTCCCTTAACCATATGGAGGAGATAACGTCTTGTATATATAGAATAATAACACTTGCGTGTTCCTATAAAATCGGAAAGAATCAAAATACAAATATTCAAAATATATTTACATATATCTACAACTATATTAATAGGATATTGTGGAACCGTATATCTACAGCTATATCAATCGGATATTGTCGAACCGAGATTTAGCAAATATCATGGAGAATCTTTGATTCTCCCTTTTATCACCCCCCCCCCCCCTGCAAGGTTAGCATGGCAGAAGGGATAATGCTGAGCTTGCTTTGAAAGAGAAAAAACTGAGGCTTGGTGGCACCTTTGGTCAATGAATCGGCAATCTGCAAATGTGAGGGGACAAAATCAATTTTCAAAGTGCCATTAGCAACAAGTTCACAAACAAAATGGTAGTCGATCGCAATATGTTTTGATCGAGGGCGAGTAACCGGATTGACTGCCATAAAAATTGCACTTTGATTGTCACAAAGAATTTTGGGTTCCGCTGAGAGTGTAACACAAAGGTCCTGGAGCAATTGAGTAATCTAGGCAATATCTGCAGCTGCAATGGCTAAGGAGCAATATTCTGCTTCGGCACTTGAACGAGAGACAGTGCTTTGTTTCTTAGAGGACCCGGAGACTAAATTGGCACCAAGAAAGATAGCATAGCTCGTGGTGGAGCGGCGTGTATTAGGACATCTAGCCCAATCTGCATCAGAGTAGGCAAGAAGATCTCGACCAGATTGTTTATGGAGTTGAAGTCCATGATGAGGAGTGCTTTTTACATAACACAAAATACGTTTGAGGGCACGAAAGTGGTCCTCAATGGGAGCGTGCATGAATTGGCTATCAGATTTGTGGAGCCGTATATCTTCGATTCTCCCTTATCATATACCTTGGGTGTGACTTTGTTTTTTATTTTTGTTTTATATATGTATATATTTTATTTGTGCTCTATGAATGGTTATATTCAAGCATGAATGAAATTTTTATATGAGCATGCAATCAAGGTTCCCATGTTGGTCGCAATGCATGAAGTTTCTAGTTAATGTTGCTTCTTCTTCTCATGCACTACTCGTTTATTTTTATTTTTCATTAGTATTATTACTGTTGTTAATTATTATTGTTAACAATATATTCATTGTGTTTGATTATTTATGTTTTTATCTTGAAAAAATAATAAAAATTGAAATACCTTAAAAATGGTGAAAAAGATTTATATTTTTATTTCTATTTGTGATGTTTAGGTTATTACTTCTAGTGCTAATATTAATTTTTAAGTTTTTTGTTTTTTGGTTTTTTTTTAATGTTTTCATAAATTGATTTTCCTAGTTTGATTCAAAATCACAAAAAATTAAAATTTAAAGTAAAAAATTGTTAGTTCTTGTATATAAATATATATATATATATATATATTTAGAGTTTGATGATATTTTTCTTGTTTTTTAAGTTTGCAAAATCTACGGTAAGGGCGTATTTGGTATTGATGTTGTTTCCTATTTTCTTTTCTGCACAATGAAAAAAAAGATTATAAAAACGAGTTTATTTTTGTTGTCAGCTTTTTGTTCTTGTTGCAGGTTTTCAATTGTTTGCCAAAAAACTGAAAATCAGATTTTTTGACTTTCAATTGTTTTGGCAGCCTATTGCCAGAAATTTAAATATCTAGAAATAATTTTTATGAATTAAATTATTCATTTTATACACTTAAATTAAAATCAAAATTAAATGATCTTATAAATTTAAATATAATTAAAATAAAAATATAAATAATTTGTTAAAAAATAATAATAAAGCAAATTGCAAAATACTTTTATTTTTTTTTGTTGTCATGTCTAATAAAATTTTTATTGTAATTTGAAAGTAGAACAACTATAATAAATTTTATTTTTATTATAGTAATTTTTTAACGTGTATTCTTTGTAATTTTATTATTTTAATCATATTTTTATGATATTTTCATTTAAAATGAAAATCAACATTTTTTTTTTTAAATTAAGTTTTTAATTTGTATTAGTTTTATAAATGTTAACCAAACAGGTTGTTGGTTTCTAATTTTTAGTTTTTTATTTTTTTTCTGGTTTTTAGTTTTCATTTTGGTTTTCGTTTCTCTAATTTTTGACAGTGATACCAAACAACCCCTAAGGTGTTTAGATGTTTCCTTATTATTGAACCTTTCTTTTTTAGTTTGATAGTAGTTGGTTCTTGATTCTTGTTAGATTAACACTTTACCTAAAAGCTTAAGCTATTAGGTTGTGGGCTAACAATATATATCAAGCTTTAACACTCCCCTGCATGTGCAGCCCGACAGCACGTAGAGAGATAAACAGCCGATAAATAGCACCCATGATAGGGAACACTATAATTTTTTTTAAAATACCACACAGGAAACACAGGCAGCAATACTAGATGCCAGGACCTCCTGGACCCCTGGTAACCAACTTTGATACCATGTTTGATTAGCACTTTATCTAAAAGCTTAAGCTGTTAGGTTGTGGGCCAACAATATATATCAAACTTTAACAATTCCAAATTCCCTATTTCTTATTATTGCACTTTCCTAGTTTGATAAGAATGATAGCTAATCTTGTTTCCTCATCGTCATTAAGGCACTGTCCTTGTTGGACTAGGGGTATTATTTAAGCTTTAGTTTTAGTTTCCTTATTCTCGTTAATGCACTTTCCTTGTTGGACCAGGGTATTATATAAGCTTTAATTTTAGTGTCTTTCTACTATTACTCTTTAAGGTTCTAGAGTTTCCTCTTGTGCATTTTCATAGAATAGGGTTTCCAAATTTGTCAAAAATCACAAAACACAAAAATGGGAAAAATTGAAAAAATTAAGAAGGTATCTCCTTTGTACATAGTTTGAATCTTGGCATCTTTTGGTTTCTTTTCTTGCTTGTTTTATAGGAATTTTATGAATTTGTAAAATTGTATTTTGACTTTATTAGTTGGTCTTTTTCATATTAATACAAGTTTTGACTTACCATCTTAATTTTTATTGTGTTTGTGAGTCCCTACTGAATGTGTTGTAGTAAGTTTCCATTTTTGCTTCATACGAGAGATTTTATTTGCTTAATGCATCTTATTTCCTTTTTGAACTTGCTTTTGCATGATTGTATCTTATTTGAACTGAATGAACACTGAATTAATTTATTTGACGACAGAACCTCAAAGTTGCTTGACAATGTTCCTTTTAGGATTCTGGAGGTGAGGGATGCACTATGTACTTGATCGGAATATTAGATGGTCATAAGGTAAGCCAATATTTAACAAGAGGTTGTCAAAATTCAAAAAGGAGTATGTTTATGCTTGATTGTTGTTTGAAAATTTGAGGTTATTATGGTACAGTTTGTGGTACGGGTGTGTGGGGGACACTATTACCTTCCTCTCACATAGCTGTACTCTCGAACATGGATTTGGTATTGTAGACCATAATTATCTGTTCCTTTGACTTAGGTTTATCTAGAGGCTAATCATTGGTAGTAATTGGGTGACTTAGGTTAGTGGCGATTCAAGAGAACCTTAGACACAATTAAAGACCACCAAAATCATTTTAGGGTTGCCATCTTGGTCGAGGCTAGGGAGAGCATTGGTGGATTAACTGAACTAACTCTTCCAAATACTGTTAACCAACTAAAATTTAGTACTGTTATATCGGTTAAGTGAATTATATAGACTCTATATTGAATTATGAGAAATGGACTAATGGTTATTGTGTATTTGAGTATTCCTACTTCCTAATGGATTAACAAAACTTTATAATTATACATATATGTATATAAAAAATTAGCATTTACGCATACATTTATATGATGTATATATTGTGCTAGTTTTTAAATGTTATATATATATATATGTGTGTGTGTGTGTGTGTGTGTATTAATTTGGTTAATTCGATTAACCAAATACAATAAGGCCTATATCGAACCAAATCTTGTTCGAGGATTGTTTTTTTAGAAAGGAAATATGTTCTTTTCTGACGAGGCAGGGTCATTGGTATCAAAACTCGTTGATACACCTACAGATTGTAATTGTAGATTATTGCTAGATTGGGTTGCTTGGTGCCTAATCCTTGATGATGTTGTTGAGAAGTTAGATTATCTTACAGATGCTGGAAGATAGTCTTTTGCAACTAGTGTTGGGAGTCAGTTTCTGGATTCTCTCAAAACTAGTCACTTAGATGCTATTGTTTGTACCTAGTGATACCTAGTGATATCACATAGATGCATTTAGGCGAGCCTCTTGTCATACTCTGGTTCAGGCATGCATAGATGCTCTGTGTTTTTTGGTAGGAACGTGGTGTCTTGAAAGAAAGAAGCTAACTATATTGTGCAGTCAAGTGCAAAATCTAAATATAGAGCCACGAGTCATATAACTAGTGAATTAATTTGATTAAAAAAGTATGCTAGAAACTTGGATTATTTGTGGCCTATGGAGTTTTTTGATAGTCAAGCTACTCTTCATATTGCTTTAAACCCCGTTTTTCATTAGGACGATGGGACACATTGAAGTTGATTGTGTTTTGGAGAAATTTTTGCAAAAGTTCATCAAAACCATTGATCTGAATTTTTTTTTGTCAATTCGAGTTAAGTTCATCCTAATACTTAGGTGCAGATGATATATATGCACTAGTTGAAGGGGAGTGCTATATGGCTACCATGTTTTTAACGGTACTATTGTCCATAGGTATATTATAACTGGAGTGGGTGACCTTTACACTTAGTGGTTCTCTAATTTTCAAAAACATTCTTCTCTTGTCTTTCTTTTCTATATGTATTCTTCAACAACCTTCATTGTGATGTACAGATGTTATGGAGTGGTATATTTCCAATTTAACATAGTCAACTAGTCAACTATTTATTTTTGGATGATTTGTTTTATTATATTTTACATAGATTCTGTTTTTTTAAAGGTTTTATTAGACTATTTTAATATAATCTACCTAATTAAACGTTAAAATATTTATTTCTTCTTTTATCTTTGAAAATACTTTATTTAATATACAAAGGGTTTTGGGGAAAAAACATCACAGGATTTTTCATTAGTCTTATGGCATTCCATGATCAGTTGGAATTCATAGGCTATGGAAAGGCTGGGATGTAATGTCCCTTCTGAAAAAGTTTCTTTTGATGAATAATAGTGTTCAATACAAAATAACTCCTCTCCTGATGTGTTTGTAGTCATGTGTATGAAATTAAGGTACACCAAAGATGATTTCGGTCTACAAGATTCTGCTTACTGTAGAAACAATTAAGGGCGTCATATTGGGTTAGAGCCCAAAAGGATTGATTGGTCCAAAGTTGCAAAACAATCCCAAGCTGATTATTAAGTTAGTGGTATGAATTTGGATATGTACTTTTGAGATAAAAAAATTACTGATTGGTTTAGGTCAATCTTAAAAATGAGGGTGCTGGCATTTTTCATGAACCCTCATGCCTGTGCATTGATGAGCATTTTTATCTAGTAGCTTTTCTTTGGTCTTCAGCATGGTTGAATAGCTTTGTTAAACTTGTTTTTTCTATTTTATTTAGTTTTTATCTTTTTTTTTTTTTTTAATTTATTTTCCCCCCAATTCTCCTTTAGAAAGACATTTTATCATCCTTCCCGAATGTTCTTTTCTATGAGAAAAAGAAAAAAGTTGATACTGGTGAACTTTTATAGTACTAGTACTCTTTTATCTTTCATTTTACATTGCAGTATTTGAGTTTTCTTGATGGATCATATGCTTAACTATTTTGATAATACTTGGGCTAATACTTATTAATAGTTTTGTGTTAATAGAGAAATAGCTTTGCAGTTTTAATCCCTTGCATTTATCCATTATAAATTACTTGTTGCATGTTGCTAGATCCCTGATATTAAGCATATTGTAATGATCTTGGGATTACATTCATTGTTCGAGGGTGTCCTATAGTTCTTTGATCAAACTCTGGTACATACCCCAAAGATCACGGTTAGAGCAAGCACGAATTAAGGGCATGGGACATGGGTACGACATGTCTCAAATGAGGGGATCTATTGTTATAGGATTCATGGTCTAATTGACAGTTATATAATCTTAAATTTATTATGTATAGCTGACTAAGTTTTTATTATTTATAAAAGTTTTTATTATTTGTATAATACTCTACAAAATTCCAATATAAATGCTCATGCATCTTCCTATTTCTTTTTCAGTTTCATTGTAATGTTTCCAAAGACCCAGTATTTTGTTGTACTTTCATAATTATGTTTATTAAAATGGATAAAACAAAAAAATGCTATATTATAATATGTAATCATATGTCTAAACTCTAAAGCATGAGTATAAGAAGTGTAGAAATGTAAATGGATCTGGGTTGGTAGATATATTCCTGTCCCAGGGCAGATCTGGTAGTTCCCTAAGCAGAGATTAGGCCTGGACTTGGGATGAACTTTGTGATTTGAGGCAGATTTGGGCAAATAAATGGGGAATGTGTTCTTGTGCCCCGAACACTGCAACGCTTAATGGAAAACGGTCCTGTATCCACCCCCAAATATAAAAAAACAAACAAACAAATATATGGATGCAGGTACATATGGATGTATTTATATGTGTGTGTGTGTGTTGTGTAAGTATAATATTCTTATCCCATTGTCTGTAGCTTCCTAATGTATATTAGGGCTAGGTTTTATTGATGGGCATAATTATTATTAAATTAAGATAAGTTATTTTGTTTTAGTAATATAAAAGCATAAATATTGTTTCGTACTTTTTTTCTATAAAATATTTGTATGTTTTTTAACAGTTGATGGGGTGGATTTAGATCCCTGGGCTAGTTAAATTGGGATCAGGATATATATAATGCTTTGAGGCAGATCTGGGGCGATAACTATGGCAAGTCATTCTTGACTGGGCCCTTTCTGCCTCTCATGCTCCAAATCTGCCCCATTACATCCCTTGATACAAGCATACAAAGAGCATTTGAGAAGTGTCAAAGAAGTCTCTTGCATTAGAAATACACACTGAAATTGTCGTCATGTTTTTTAAGTGTTAGATACACATTGGACTATCAGATTATTAGTGTTGGATATCGATGCAACACCATCACTCTTATGGAACTAGTAGTGCTATGCTGCTACATAGCTTGCTTTGCATTTAGCAATATTTTTTTGGTGTTTGGATATCTTTTTTTTCCTTGTAGTTTGGTGTTTTTCAATGAACTAGTAAATTTGCTTTGTGCGCTGCAAATGATTGTTGGTAAATTTTGGGGAAATATGCTTAAATTATTTAATTTTATGGATATAAACTCTTATTATAAAGTAGGAATTACAAGTCTTATTAGGTGATTGTAATGTAATTTATGCGTTTTGAACAAATTTAGAATAATTATGTTTATTTATAAATCAAAGTACAGTTTTTTTTATAGAAATATTGTATAACATATCTACAAGTAATATTCCCTTTTTTATAAATTAATTAAATAAGATACTTATGGCAAGTACTGGGCCTTTGGCCCAGTGGTTTATCTCCCCGTCCTCGTTTGTGGGGATTTAAGTCCTCGGGAATGCATTTGGTTGCCTTGGAGGCATTAGTTGATATTTAATGGTATGGTTGTGCCTTTGGGCACTTTGAGTTGGTTGGGTCTGGGCTTTGTGCTTGTCCCTATGGGGGCCATGTACAGGCATACCTCAACCCAATAAAAAAAAATGATACTTATGGCAAATAGTACTAATAGATTAATTTTAAAAACCAAAATTTAGATTAAGTTCTGGCAAGTGTAGTTATACATAGTTTTGAAAGGAAAAAAGTTTTACGGTCAGATGTTTGATAAGTATTTTATATTATCTAAACCTATAATATAGTTATCCTGAATTTATTTTTTTTAACAAATTGATAATATTTTCTATAATTAGACATATTTTTTGAAAAACTGGAGCCCCCAGGGACTGGCTTAAGTGGACATGGGCAGGCTGCAAGTCTCGGTAATAGGTTAATTCGATTATGCACGAGAGCTAATTCTCTACTAGTATGATCATGTTTTTTTTGAGGGGGGGGGGGGGGTCTGAAGGGCCCGGCTGGGGTCTGGAGTTCCAGGTTACCAAAAAAAAGAGACATATTATTATTTTTTATGTGTATTGTGTATTATTACTAACATATCCTATTTTCCTTATTAGTAATGGATCTATAGATATAAAATTTTGAAAGGCATGCATTGATATACTTAATAATTTCTTTATGTGATTTTAAAACCAATACATTATTTGAAAATGACAGGATATGTAACACCTGTACTTTTACAAAGACTTGATAGTTTTTAAATTTTTATAATTTGCATTTGCATCACACGTGAAATTTTCAAGACAAGATAATTGAATAATAAATGCTGTAAGTTGTGAGTACAATTTTGTTCACAGTAATTTTATACTGAGGTCTCTTGGATTCTAAATTCGGGAGAAAGTGAAACAATTGGGAGACTCTGGAGCTTTCTTCTCCCCCCGGTAGCTGGCTTTTTTCAAATGCTTTATGTAAGGGTACTAGGTCTGATATTTGGAAAATTCCAGAGATTATGTATGGAAATCATTTTACTCATATCTTCCCTCTTCGTTCTTTTGCTCTTGCTAATCATTTGTTGGAGCTAAAATTCATTTGACAATAAAGGCTTTTGTGTGGATTGCCATTCTTAATAGAGCTAACAGTAGCACTCTTGCAGGTTTGTAGGCTGTACATTTTCCTTTCCCTTGATGTATGCATTATTTGTTATGATAATAATAAGGATCATGCATTTCTTCATTGGCTTGGTGTTTATGGAGTGAGCTTTTTAGTTTGATGGGATAATGTTTGATTTGCCTCAAGACTTGGAGGATATTTTGTTTTGTTCTATTTTATTGGCTTTGGGAAACAGAAGAGGGAAAAGAATCTGTGACAGTTTGATTGGACAGAAATGATCGTATATTTTGCGATCGTGTTTCTTCTACAGATCTCTCGTGGGATAGGGTTGTATTTTTGGCTTCATTGTGGGTGTTCTTTTCTGGTTGGTTTGGTAATATGGCTTTTGCTGATATTCAGCCGGATTAGTTGGCTCTTTTAGCTTTGATTTTTGGGCCTTTTTCTTTTTTGTGTAGTAGTGGTCTTTTGTAATTTCTTGTATCTTTAGTGGGGCACCCATCCCACCCCCCTCCCCACCCATCTTTCTTCTTCTTCCCCTCTCCTCTCCTATCTCTCCCAAATTCCATGATGCTGTCATGCATCAAGTAGTTTTGTTTCTGCTTTTATTTTTTTCTTCTTTGCAATGGCTTCATAGAATTTTCTCTAAGCATATTGCACTTACGATCCATTAGATCACTTGATTAGCTGTTAACTGTTTAGTGGTAACTTGTATGTTTCAGTGTTTCACATGGTTTGTGCTCCACTGATTTAGTATAATTTTGATATTATAAATTTTTTTTCATGAAATTTTCTTGGTTTAAACTGAGGGTACGAGTATGAACAACTGTGTCTTGATTCTGCTGATGATTGCTGCAGATTTTTCAGAGGGTAATGGAGGGAATGAAATATTTAGTGTGAAGGGATTAAATGTGGTGCCTAGGCATAAAAATATAAGATTATCTCAGAGCAAGTTCAAGATTCTTTATTCCTTCACCGTTTGGAAGTTGGTTCTCTATTTTTAACTAGGATTGTCTCTATTTTTAATTACGATCAGAAAATTTACGAAGGTACTGTTGAGCAATGATGCAATATGGCATTAGAGGTTCATAATGGCCATGTGATTACAATAGAAGATGATATGGCAAAAATCAGAGTCATCCATCCATCAATGGTTTTGGATTCTTATGTCGGCTCGTGTTAAAAGTTATGAAATTTGACTAATATTCACTACTCTGAGAATGTAAACTTATTTTTGGAAGGTGGTTTGGTGGAGGAGATGCAGCAATTTGACATGTTTTGCATGCTTTTGGGACAGCTATCAGTTGAAGTCGATAGTATATAAAATTATTCATAGGTTTGCCTTTAACTAGGTTGATAAATCACATTATTCAACAAACTGCAGGAGATGGAGAGGGGCAAAGCATGGGAACTCTTGTTTAATAATTGTAGTATGTGTATCAACATCTTTCCCTTGGTTTCAGTTAGCAAGGGGTGGAGGGGGGCTGGGCCAGATAGTTAAATTTTCAGATAGGTCAATTTAAAGGGAACACTTGTTTAATAATTGTAGATGTGTCTCAACTGCTTTGCTGTCCTACTCCATGCATGGGGTTATGGAAGTGCATCACTTACTGGAAGTGGGCAAGTCATATGACTCCAACAAATGAATGGTAGAAAGCAGTGTTTTAAAAGGAGAAGGTGAAGGCGAGGCGAGGCGTCTTACCGTTGGAGAGATGAGGTGTAAACCTCGAGGCATAGAGCCGTAAGTCTTTTAAGAATTTAATTTTTTATTTTAAATATATTAAAATAAGTTATATATACCAAAATTAATATGAAATTTATTAAAGATTAAAGTAGGTTATAAATTTTTACTGTTTGAAATTTGAAACTAAAAAATGAAATGGGGAAAAAAAATATAGTCTAAAATACATTAACTAGCCACAAGCCCATGGCATGGGCTATGATCAAAGAGCCATGTGGCCGGCCTTCATACCTAGTAGAAATGAAACAAGGACACAAAAAAGGGTGGGGAACATGTCATTTGTACTGTCTACCAGATTGTTTGTAGGAGACCATTGATGAGAGATAGAGACTTGAGTCCATGTGAGAAAGAGAAATTGTTGAGATGTGAGATGAGAGAGGGACTTGGAGACACCAGTTGGCCTGTTGGAGAGAGGAGGTTGGGAATTGTAGTCGGCAAGAGAGATGGCAGTGTTGGAGTCTCATGGGAGAAAATTTGACACTGTTTTGTTGTTGAGGGTGTTGCTTCGTCAAGGGGGATGGTTCATTGAGAGGCTGCCATCATCGAGGAGGCCTAGGGGGGATTGGATCTTGTGCGAACAAAGGCATTTGTGCCCTAATCTGCCTCTTATTTCTTAAAATATTTTTTATATTCCAAAAAAATAGGTTGATATGGAGGGGGGGTTTCAATATGCATATGCCTTAAAACTTTGAGGTGTGAAAGGTGCAATTTCCAGCTGCAGAAGGCGTATACATTTGGGGAGTTCTGCATTTTGAAATGTCCTGGGGCGTTTTCGCCTGAAAACGCATTGAGCCTTTTTAAACAGTGGTTGAAAGTGTAGTGACTGAATGTGAAGAAAGCAATTAGGAAGCGGATGAGCTGGTTGAAAAGGTAGCCAAATACTAGGCAAAACTCAGAGATAATAGAAACAAAATGGATCAAGGGTGCCTGAAAGGAAGTAAATGTGGGCTGATTAACAAATTTAGATACTCCTATTTAGAGTAAAAATAAAGAAGAGATGGATGTGCTTATTTGCCCGTGGGAGACACTTGGATTTTGTTGAAGATGAAACTTTGAAAACTTGGATGAGAATATTAGGCATAGAAATGATCTTTATTTGTAGAAAGGCAAAATTAGGATGTGAAGCAGTTTAGCAAGATTGGGGGCACTGGGGAATTGGGTGGAATTCCAAGCAAGGAGGGTAGAGACAGAAGTTCTGAAGTGATTTGGAGGCATTTTGGTAGTTCAAATTTTTAGCTGAATTCAACTCTAGAGGTTGTTATAGTGGAATCTGGGATGTAGTTTGCTGTGTTGCTGCTCCTGTTTGTCTGGTGCTTGGTTGTCATCTTTATCGACTTTTCAAGGGCTTGATTGTTGGATATTTGGGTTTTTAAGGAGATGTTTGGAGAGGGCCCCTTTGTTTCTCTTCATTTTGGCATTGTTGGCAATTCCATTCTTCTTGTGGTGTTATATAGTTGTCTTCTAGTTCTGCTCCTTTGGTCTGAGTTTTGGTTGGGTATCTTTGTTTCTACCTTATTAATTGAAGT
Source organism: Malania oleifera (assembly GCF_029873635.1). NCBI lineage: Eukaryota > Viridiplantae > Streptophyta > Magnoliopsida > Santalales > Ximeniaceae > Malania > Malania oleifera. The sequence continues at coordinate 121,142,739 of NC_080418.1, read as the reverse complement.
TCATTTGTGGCTTCCACACTATGCATGGCATGATATTTGATATTACAGATACATAGCTAACAAAGTAAAACATTTGAAGTGTGATTGTTTTTCAGGGGGGGAAGGGGATTTCAACTGTTTTAAATTTATGACATTTAAACCATACAAATGGTTATGGGCCACTAAAATTCCAACATCTTCCTTTCTTGATCATTATGTTATGTATGATTTTGAAGTGTGAAATATCTATGTGCATATCCATGTACAAAGCAATTCTAAACAATATCATGCAATTGCATATAATTCATCACTAATGTTAAAAATATGGAAAATCTTTCAATGTCAATCAAATGCATAACCCAAATTTTGGTACTCAGAATGGGATGAAATGGTTTATATTTTTACATATTATATAATAATTTTTTTCTTATTCCAATTTGCTCCTTTTATTCCAATCAACCAAGCAAGTCATAAGTGATTGACTTTATTTTTCCAGTTAGGTTTATAGCGAAGGCTAAAACTGCTATAGGGCGATTTAAGGTCAAGCTGATGCTGCATGATTGTCTCCTGGTCGCCAATGGCTGTGCTGAGCTCTGAGCAAAACAATTCCTTTAGCTAGTGTGGCTTCCACATTTGATATATATAAATATGCTACAAATGAATCTTTCTTCTTATCAATTGCTAAAATCCTATATATGATATGCTAAATATGATAAAACACATGGGATGATGCATCCTTCATCTTTACAAAATGACCCAAATCGTCCTAGAACTCATCGGGATCAAGCTCTTCTTGCAACACCCTGACCTACAAAATGCTTTAAGATTAGGGTTAGGAGTTGTGATTCCCTCTTGGTAATTTTTCTCATGTGGGCTAAAACACATTGAGAGGTCCAACATGGGCGAAAATGTGCTAGAGGGATATTGAAAAAGGTCTAATCTTAACCTGTGATCAGGTAAAGAGTAAATTCGTGTCAGTTGCAAGAGTCATAATCTCAAATATTTTTATTAAGTTTGGTCCAGCCTGGCCCAGTCAATTGGATCCAAATCCAGTGACTAAGACCCAGAATTGGGCAACGTTTTATGTTGTAATGGAAATGCAATTGACCTAGTCAAATTCCGCAAGACTAGGGTGGGTTTGGCTGATACAGCCTACAATGTATGTGCGCATTTTTGCTTCCAGGTTGATTGAATGATGGGCAAGACCTTCCATTTCTCAAAGGGGGTTGAGAAGAGATAAGGGGATGGACTTTGTGGAGTAATGAGGGATTCATTGCTCCAGATGAGTGAGGCAAGAGTGGGTGTGGCATAAGATATCTCATACTGTGATTGACGGAGGTCCTTTAGTAGAAGCTTTCATTATCAGGGATTTGGATTCTGAGTTGTGAATATTTTGCCTTGAGGAGCGAATTTAGTAGGTTTCTAAATGAATATGGGACGGTAGCTTTACTGATGGCGGATTTTCCTGTATTTATCCCGTTTCGAATGCCACTTCCTTCAACCAAAATTCATGACTTTTATTTATTTTATATTATTTTACTGAAGGCGGATTCAGGTTTTGCTTCTCTCGTCCCACATTTGTCCTGTTTAAATCTCCATTTTTTGAAATCTCTATTCATAATCGCTGCCTTTTCCCTTTAAATGCTTGTTTAAGAGTGTAGATTATAGTATTTGAGCTTTCTTTTTCTAAGGTGTCGTCATTTCTCGATGGATGCGAGTTTAGGTTTTTGTATGAGTAGCAAGGTCGGGGAAAAAGAGCAAAATCAAGTGGCTAGTTGTTAAAGCTAATTTCCTAATAAGATTTGTCTCCATGCTTAACATGAAGAAAAGTGATGAAAAACATATAGCTTGGCGTGTGAATGGTAAATACGATCAGTTAAAAGTAAATTGAACTAGTATTATTACATCTATAATATAAACAAAACTGACTGAAATTATCGATTCTGAATTCACAATGATTTATGCATGACAACCAGCCAATAACTATGTAGTTGGTTCGAGTCATACTAAGAGGGAAATAATTTTTTTTAAACATAAACAAGAATTTAAGCTAAACCTAAGAGATTGAAAAATTCTACTTGCGCTCAAATCAAATACTAAGTTGTTAAAATCAATACGCTTATCATCATATGTAAACATGTGGACAAATTATTCCAGCCATTTGATAAAAAAGTTGGGTTACTTCAAATAGAATCTCATTGCTATTTTCATTGCGTGGTCTCTTTCTTTAATCACAAGAAATAATATGTCACAACATAAAATTTAAACGTTTTTGAGACAAAAAGTTCGATTCCTTCAAACAAGGTATGCAATTCTCTCAAGGAAGGATGGAATGCAAAGAGTTGGTCAAGCAAAATTATTAGAATAATTCCCCTATCAATATATGGGAGTTTTAAATTTAAATGCCACTACCATTTTCAATTCAATTTCTTTTCATATCTACTTCGTACATCTAATTACGCGTTTGGTATTTAAGGTAAAATAGAATCGGAGGAATAAGGAATGAAATCAAATTTATTACTTACTTTTATTATATTTTTCATTCAAAATTTTTATTTTATTCCTTTCTTATTTCATTCTATTATGCAAATCAAACATGATTTATGCTATTTTAGGATAGCCATAATCAATTGCTCTTGAATTTAGTTACCAAAAAGATAAGAATTTTGATTTTAATAATATGTTTGGGAAATGTCTTAAATTTGAATTTATGAAGATTTGAAAAAAAGTGCAACACAAAATTTTATTGAAGTATCTCTACATCGAGCCCGATTTGCATCACAAAATGCATGTATTTGAATGTCATTGTAAGTTGATAGAACAATTCCTTGGCTAGGTGATTGTTTGAGGTATTGTAACTCGATGTACTGCAACCAAATGAGATGTTCGAGGTTTGTCCATGAATTGACCCAGTATGTGTACTACGTATGCTAAGTCTGGTCTTATGATAGTTAAATATATGAGTTTCCCAACTAATCATTGATATGAAGATGGATTTGAGAGTAGTTCTCCACGAGTCTCACTAAGAGTCAAATTTGGTTCCATGGGTAGGTATCCTGGTTTAGCACCAAGAAATCTAGTTTCCTCAATTATCTCCAAGGCGTACGTCCTTTATGATAAAGAGATGCTAGTTTTTAAGTGAGCCACTTCTATCCCCAGAAAGTATTTCAAAGTACCAAGGTCTTTGAGTTTGAAACATTCTTCCAAGTATTTCTTGAGCGCATCAATCTGTTCCAAATTGTTTCCTACGAAAATGATGTCGTCTACATATACCAAGATAATGGTAAAATTGTTATCGTTGAATCAGACGACCATAGAATAATCTACTTTAGACTATTTATATTCGGTACTAATGAGGGTTGAAGAAAGCTTAAAATACCATTGCCATGATGCTTGTTTGAGGTCGTATAGGGACTTCTTGAGTTTGCAGATTCTAGTCTCCCCCTTTCGTTCGACACTAGGAGGAAGGTGCATGTAGACGCCTTCATCAAGGTCATCATGCAGGAAGGCATTATTGACTTTGAGTTGATGAAGATGTCAATTTTGTGTAGCAGCAAGGGCGAGAACCATCTAAGCAGTGACCATTTTGGCAACAGGAGCAAAGGTTTCAAAGTAGTCGATACATTCTTTCTGATTGTAGCCTTTTGGCAACAAGAGGAGCTTTGTAACGTTCCATAGACCCATTTGAGTTGTGTTTGATTTTGTACACCCATTTGCAATCAATGAGTTTCTTATTGGGTAGAAGAGGAGTCAAAGTCCAAGTATGGTTGGCTTCCAAAGCATCAATCTCAACACGCATAGCATCATGCCACTGAGGATCTGAGGAGTCAATGGGATGAGGTAAAACATGAGAGGGTGACTCAGAAATAGTTTGGCTAAATGGAAATTGATCCTCATAGAATACCACATCACGAGACATAAAGGTGTTACGAGTTGTAAGATGATAAAGTTGATAACCTTTTTGTCTGCATGGATATCCAAGGAAGACACAATAGATGGCTTAAAGATCAAATTTTGATGGATGTCGGAAGTGAGTGGAGGCATAATAGAGACATTCGAAGACTCCAAGGTGATTTTATTTAAGTGGGGTGTTGTATAGTTTTTCGTAAGGAGATTTTCCACCCAAAATAGGAGTAGGTTATCAAGTTGCTGTGAGGAGAGCATCACTCCAAAAATGTTTAGGCATATTGGCTTGAAATAGGATGCCCTAAGAAACATTCAAAAGGTGACGATGTTTACGTTCCGCTACTCCATTTTGTTAGGAAGTAGAGACAACTAGTTTGATGGATGATTCTCTTTTCTAAATTGAAGGAGGAAATGTCAAATTTTGGCCCATTATCACTCCGAATAATCTTTATAGTGGTTGAAAATTGATTTTCAATGAGTCGAATGAAAGATTGGAGTAGAGGACAAGTATTTGATTTATGATGCATTATATATACCCAAGTACATCTAGTGTAATCATCTACAACGGTCAACAAAAATTGAGCCCTAGTGAGAGATGGAACACAGTAACCACCCCAAATATCCACATGTATTAAATGGAAAGGTGTAGGAGAAGAAATTAAACTTGAAGGAAATTCAAGGCAAGTTTGTTTAGCCAATGAGCAAATAAAACATGATTCTAAATTTGAACCAATGCCAGAACATTATTAGAAACTAAAGACATAATTTTATTGGATAAATGGCCGAGTTGGTGATGCCAAAGTTAGGAATTTGATGTAGCCACCTGACAACGAGCAAAATTTGTTTTTGTAAAGTAATACAAGCCATCCTGCTCAGCTCCTTGTCCAATCATCTTCATCGAGCGTAGGTCCTAAATTAGGCACATATGAGTAGAAATAATGATTAGACAATTGAGAGTTTGACATAACACATGAATGGATATAAGATTGAAGTCGAATGAAGGGATATATAGGACATTTTTTAAAATGAGAGAGGGAGAAAAAACAACGAATCCAATGTGGGTTACCACAACATGAGATCCATTTGGTAGTCATACAGTATGACCATGCACATGGATAGAGTAGGTTAAATCAGCTGGAGAGCACACCATATGGTTGGTGGCTCCACTATGTAGAATTCAAAGAGTTTGAGGAGAATTTTGTGTGATTTCAACATTGAAAGCCATTGGGAAGGAGGAATCAGAGGAACATTTTATTTTATTTTAATTTTTTTTTGTGAATCACGGGCTGGTCATGTGATCTTCTTCCTCAATAGCCTCGAATAGTGAATTTCAGATGGTGTATTTCACCTATTTGACAAAAGGACCGAGAGACAGAAAAATTTCTGGGCAGAGGTGTTTAGGGCGGCGCCTCTACTTCGATTTACAGAAATAAAAAAGCCCCAATATATGAAGGGGAAAATGAATGCCAATTAGCGTGTGATAGTCACGTTTATGGTCAATCAAAAGAAAAAAGAACTCTAATTTTTCTGAGCAAGAACAGAAAGGAATTAAGAAGAGAAAAGAAATTTATCCCAAAGAAATTTTACGCTCTGATACCATGAAGAAATGCAAAATGTGAAAAAAAATAAAATAAAGGAAGAGAAGAAGAGAGATAGAGAAATGCATATCTTGTATTTCTCAGTATGAATATTACAATGCACTGTAAGGATATTTATACACATAGATTTACAAACAAATTACCTAAATCACGCTTGAATCAAATCTGAATCACTACAAATAAGCCTGTGTCTGGTGAGTATTACTTTTGAGTTGTTTTGACCAATTCCAAGCATGATTTCCTGCATTTGTTTTTTGCTTCCAGTGAATTTGCCTTTGGGTGGGCAATTTTCTTAACATATCTTAAATTCATACTCCCAAATGCTGCATAAAAGCTTTGAGTCACTCTCAGCTTCCAAAAAAAAATTGACATTTTATCCTATGCTAAAAAATTTTGGCTTTCAAAATATCAATAAAAAATATATTTATTTAAATAACACAAAATGACACATGGAAGAAGTTCTCCATAGTATGAATTTTATAATGAAATTTGAAAATAAATAAGAAATAAAATACATTCATGACTCATGTTTTGTTGCTTTAGTTCTATAGTTACTTTTTTTTAGTATTTACTAGTGTGGTGCCTATGTGTCACGGTCTGACTATTTTCACACCATTGTGAAAGGGCCGTGCGGCGCTAGCTAAAGCACTCTTTTTTAACTAGCCAACCTATTGTTCACCAACATTCATCCATGAAACACTTTCATTAGCATTCAATCAAATGGCAGCGGAAATAGTAAGCATTCTTGAAAGCAGTTGCAAACAAGTATTAAACATTGAATCTACGAAATTCATTAACAACACCTCTGTTGACATCGTGTGTTTAGCAAGGGAGGCAAGTAGGCTAAACATATTGACAATAGCTAGTGAGTTTTACAATGACTGATGAACACTCACCCTCCCCTAAAGAGCTTTCTAGGTCATTCCCACTCTAACACTAGGAAACATCAAAGTGATCGAGGAGTCATACTGCCTTATTTGGCATACAAATAAACTACTAGTAGAAAATAACCCTACACTAGTATTTACATGATGGAAACTCATCCCAAGCACACGAGACAAGTGGTCACAGGGAAGCATAATGCCTTGAACAAGCTTAACTCGTGACATTCTCCCCCACTTATGTGGTCGACGTCCTCGTAAACTTTGGCGTTACGTACACTTCAACTTTGTCCATGAACGGTTTCATATTTTCTATAGAAATCCAGCTGATTTCTTTTTCATGAAGGCATTTCCACTTCACTGGAACTTCTGCCACTTCTTCCTTGAGGATATAAGCTTACTGTCTACAAGGATCTCTTCAAATTCACGTGTGTCAGGTTGCACTGTCTTCAACTTTGCTCTGTTGGCATTGAATGGCTTGAGGCAGCTGACATGAAACTGCGGTCTTCTCCCCTGATTTGCCCACTTCTTCATCTGCTTAGAAACTTTCTCTATATTGTTTCGGGCAAACTTTGTATTTTGTCTCCATTCTCTGGTGAAGATTTACGCCCTGGGACTCTTTCGTCTGTACAACTCGCCCATTGTGTGAGGTAACAGTGGTTATTGGCCTATAACAAGCTCAAAAGGGTTCTTGCTGGTGTTGAGCTCCTTTGGGCATTGCCACATAACGGAGCCACATCAAGTAGTTGCACGCCATTCTCCTGGTTGTCATTGACAAAATGGCGCAAGAACTCTTCTAGTAGCTTTCTAAATCTCTTCATCTGTACGTCTTTTTGTCGGTGATAATTCGAAGAGATGTCAAGATATGACCTGAATATCCTGAAAAATTTTGTCAAGAAGTTGTCAGTGAACATTAAGTCTCGGTCACAATCAATAACTTGGGGAACACCCCAATGTTTCACAACAGTCACAAGGAACAAATGTGTCATCTCCTTTACCAAATAATACTTTGGTGCGGCCATGAAAGTACCATACTTCTTCCGCTCCCCCTTGTTTTGTTGGCAAGTGAGGCAAGTTTTGGTATAATCAACCACATCATCCCGCATGTGCGGCCAACAATACCTCTCCAGTAGTGCTGTCATTAGAGTCATTCTCCGTGAATACCCCTCAACGAACTTCCTGCAATATCTAGTAAGGCCAAAAAAGGAATGCAACTCCTTCACTGTCGTGGGGATCTTCCATTCTTGAATCATCCTTACCTTCTCCATACCCCTCTGGATACGACCTTGTTCAACCACATGACCAAGGAATTTGTTGCTCCGTTGAGCGAAATAACACTTCTCTTTCTTCAAATCCAGATTGTTTCCCCTCAGCCTATCAGACACCTTTTGTAGATGCTCTTCATATTTCCTCTGAAACCACATCAATGCTCCCAACAGTTCTTTGGAAGGGCGAACACATCCCGCTTCCAATTCATCAAGCTGTTTCCCCAACTCTACTATCTATGGAGGCGCCATCCAACATAGCCTTTTAGTAGGTGGTTACACTCCTGACAACAAGTCGATCTGATGCTCCACAATACGTTGTGAAGGCAAATTATGAGGAAAATTATCTGGCTTCACCTTCTTGTACTCATCCTACACAAATTGGATGGTCGTAGACACTAACTCTTGGCCTACTTCTTTGTCTACCACCACCGTGGCTAGACGTGTCTGCTCACCTTGCCCCAATCTCTCATTGAGTTGCATGGATGAAAGGAACTTTTCGTCATCTCCTTTCGTTGCAACGACTTGTACCATGCACGAGTGATCTTCCATCAGACATAGGGAAACAATCGAAGGCATTAGTATTACCCTCGTCTCCCTTAGGAATTCCATTCCTAAAATGATTGGAAAGTCATCCAATGGCACCGCTGTGAAATTTGCATAACCTTCCCACTGTCCAAGCTTCACAGTAACTTGCTTGGCTACTCCTAGAGTAGGCCAGACTACATAATTAACTGTTTTCATGCGTCCTGTATCCTTCTCTAAGGACAATTTGAGTCTCCATGCTTCCAACTGCGAAACAAAATTATAAGTAGCCCTCGTATCCACCATAGCGCGGGTACTCTTCCCATTGATCCTCAAGTCCACAAACATTAACCCTTTTGCTCGTGTAATTCGATGCTTTTGCCTGCTTTTCCAATGCATTCAGCTATCGTATTGCACCTACCATCGGGGCATCATCCTCTTCCTCCTCACTTTCCACCACTTGTCTCGAAGTGGAAGCTTGTAAGGTATTGAGTAATCCCTTATGTTGATACTCACTCACTCTATGAGATCAACCACACAAGTAGCACGAAATTTTACTCTTCTCCTTTCCATTTTGTGTGTTGAACCCTTGAGACGATGAAACTTCCTTTGAGGTTGATGATTTAGAGTCGGCTCCCCCACTATTGGGTTTTCCTTTCTTGAAAGACTTTCCACTGTTTCCCTCTCCGTCAAATCGTTTGGACGAAGCGGTATTATCACTAGCGTAGTCAGTCAAGCGTTCCGCAGCAACTTGTGCAGTAGACAAGTCTAGAACTCTTTGCCCATGAAGTTCAATTCTTGTCTATGGTTTCATCCCCTCTATAAAATAGAACAATTTGCCCTTCTCCGACATATCCCAAATATCCAAAATCAAAGCAGAAAATTGTTTCACATATTTCCTGATTGACTCGTATGCTTGAGATCTCTCAGCTTTCTCTTTGCATTATACTCAACATTCTCAAGAAAGAATTGGGCCTTGAACTCTCTCTTAAAGTTTGCCCAACTATTGATTACACAGCTTCCATTTTCAATTTCTTTGTACTTGGTACACCACCACAATTTTGCATCACCAACCAAGTACATGGTCGCAGTATCCACTTTTGCCTATTATGAGGTCATCCTCACAACACGAAAGTACTGCTCCACATCAAACAAGAAGTTCTCTAACTCCTTGGCATCCCGAGCACCCTCATACGTCATGGGTTCTGGTACCTTGGTCTTGCTAACTCCCGGAATGTTGGAGTTCCCTATAGCAAGAACCATCAGATTCAACTTTGCATCTAGATCCACCATCTGAGATTGTAAAGTTTCCTTTGTATGGTGAAAGTCCTCTGAAATCTCACCTAACAAACTTGCTTGATGCTTTTGTGATCTCATCACTTCATCAACAAGTTCTCTTATTTGGTCCACCTCCGCGGCCACAGTATTGGTTGTTGCCTCAACCTGTGCTTCTAGCACGTTGATCCTCTCAGCATTGTTTGGTACCATGGTCACTTACCAAAGCTTTCCAAATCCCACAACGCAGGTAACTTGAATTCTTGTAGCAACTGAGCCATGGCTTTGATACCAAGTGTCACAGTCCAACTATTTTCACATCGTTGTGAAAGAGCCGTGCGGCGTTAGTTAAAACACTTTTTTTAACTAGCCAGCCTATCGTTCACCAACATTTATCCACGAAACACTTTCATTAGCATTCAATCAAAGGCAACGGAAACAGTAAGCATTCATGAAAGTAGTGGCAAGCAAGCAGTAAACATTGAATCTACGAAATTCATTAACAACACCTCCGTTGACATCGTGTGCTTAGCAAGGGAGGCAAGTAAGCTAATCACGTTGACAATAGCTAGTGAGTTTGATGAACACTCACCCTCCCCTAAAGAGCTTTCTAGGCCATTCTCACTCTAGCACTAGGAAACATCAAAGTGACCGAGAAGTCATACTACCTTATTTGGCATACAAATAAACTACTAGCAGAAAATAACCTTACACTAGTATTTACATGATGGAAACCCATCTCAAGCACACGAGACAAGAGGTCACAGGCAAGCATAATGCCCTGAACAAGCTTAACTCGTGACACCGTGCAATGCTCATATGTGATGTAACAATATTTTTTTTTGTCTTTTCAAAATATTTTTGTGATGTTTTAAAACCAATTGAAACTTATATAAAATAATCGTTCCCCTACCAATGTTTACATATATATAAAACAATATTTTACCCTTTTGAAATGTACTGTTTTACCTTCATTGGAATATAATTTTGTCATAAATTTTTGTAAGAACATATGGTCCTCATAAAGATTTTGATCAAATATGTAGCATTTTTACCTATGTTTAATGAAATAAATTGTCATCATGAGTGAATCAATGTGAAGTTAGTGTGATGTAAATTTACATCGAAAACATTTGAAATTTGTTAAAATTGCATTAACCATACATGCTTCCTCGTCCATTAGGTCATGAAGTATTTATTAATTTCAACATTTATGATAGATTTTTTCGCCATTTGTTAAATATTTCAAATGTATTCATTACCAAATAGAGTAAAGATGCATATGATTTTTGAGAGCTACCATGTGAGCATTTACATTTTTAACAAAGACAAACATAATATGATATGATATTCACAAATAATCTAGTAACAGTTGTATAAACCTTCTTATATTCTCATTAACGGCAAAGTGATCAATTTTAGTACTAATTGAATTTTCTTTTTCCCTAAAGAAAATGAAATGAAAGAAAAAGGAAAAAAAGCACTCATTTAGTGACTCTTAGTGCAATTTATTGAACAAGACAATGTCATTGATTTGTTCATTTATCTGCTTTTTCAATGTCTAGCATTTGAGTCCGTCGACCAGACTTCTCTCCTTGTGTAATTAGCTTTGGTGATTGGTTCTTCTTCTTTAGCGTAAGTGAAGAACACCAGAACAAAAAGGAAACTACTAGGAATAATTTCATCATTATCTCACCCTTAGCAACAACCTTCTTCCTGACCATGTCTACCTTTTCTAAAAGGAACCAAAGGGAATGAAAAAAAAATTCTCCAACTAGCTTAATTTAAGTAACACCCAAAAATTTGTTAATTAGTTGTAGACATCAAGAACATGAGTCCACCTGAACAAAATTAAGACAATTAGATGTCCATCTCCATGGCAAAATCATCAATTTTCTTCTCCTATAGCTACTCCAAATACTTTTTAGTGTCATAATAAATAATAGTATACTATATCAAAGTTTAGCTTAAAAAATTGGATAGTTACAGATCTAGCTGGAGAAGAGAAGTCTCATGCATTGGAGGTGTTGGAGAAAGACATTGCCATGCTTTTACCTTATCTAGCACTTATTGCCATTGTGATTCTGTAGCAGTCATATACAATTACTATATCCTAAATATACTTACCTGCGTAAGGAGTTCTTCATGTATGGTAAGTCGCACTTTCCTAATCCTCTCCACACTTGCAATAAGTTCATACATGGAAGAATGAACTTTACTTTCAAGAAAGCCCTATTTTTGGTTTGCAGAAATATAAATGAAGGATATGACAGATTGAATTAAAGAGTAGAGCTGTAATTCCTTTGGGCTTTCTATAAACAAGAAAAAGGAAAACCTCTTATTGAAATAAAAGAGATGGGTGCAAAAGAAGAATTACAATTTCTTTTGGAGTCAGTAAGAGTAGAAGCTCTAATTGAAAAGTGATCTAAAATCCCTGATGAAAATGGTAGAAATATATTGGTGCGAAAAATCGAGGGAACCATGGATCAAACAAGGGGATAAAAACCTAAGTTCTTGGACAAAATAAACGTCTTCTACAATTTGATTTCCAAAATTCAATTAGAAAGGCAGGCTCTTAACGAGAATCAAGAATTCAAGGATGGTGTTTATTAATTTTTAAAAATAAACTAAACAATAAATCTTCAAAGAGCACCCAAATTATAGGCATTTAGTGGACAACTAATGATTCTAACCGTTGGATATTTATTTCAAGCTGAAACTGGTGTTGTCGACAACTAATGTTCAAAGGATAAATATATTGAACTTAATCAGCGTGAAAAATTTAATCGAAACACACATTTGAAGGAGCATTCACTATTACCTTAATTGATATAATTTCATTGTATTTCTCATTAAGTGTATTCGTTGTTTTATCTTCTTAATAAGTTGAGGCTGCTAAGTATTTCTAAGCTCACAAATTTTGAAATTCATATTACATTTGAGTGAGCTAGAAAAGACCTTGGAGATTCTTTGTTTTTGTTCTTGTTACTTATAATTGCGGAATATTATCATGGAGGCTGTTTTATCCTAAATGTAGTGACATTGAGTATCGATTGGGGTGCCAAGAAAAGTGTGCGAGAAAGATGGTTGTCCTGACTATGAGATACTAAGTGTAATTGATAATGGATCATAATGAAAACACTTAAACGACGTTGTTCGTAAAGTGGATGTAGGTTTGGTGACTGAACTACTAAAAAATTTGTCTCTCCCCCTTTGTAGATTGATTATTGTCTTATGGTTGTTGTATGAATGTGTTTAATTCGATCTATCTCATGGACAAGTTTTGATTATGCTTAATTTAATCTATGATATTATCAATATATTTTTTTAAATGTCTCAAGTTTTGAAAAGCCACTTAATCCACTCCTCTTCCTGGATGCCTAATCAGGCCAACGGTAAGTACAAATAATAGTAGTCATAGTCTCCTACATGTTGGTTGTGGGCACGGTTGCCGTAGGCATGGGATTAGTCTGACGCGTAAGCCCAGAAAGCCATCGTATCCAAAAGGAAAAAAAAATATAGCAGTCATAGTCATCCTCCCCTACCTTATCTTGTTGCATTTGAAAGGATATGCTAACTACTTGACAATGCATTCAATAAGGTCAATTACCCTTTGGCTCCTAAATTGGGCGAGCAAACAAAAAGACATACGACATAATGTAGTTTCCACTGTGCAATGAGTGTGTGCCAAAGTATACTGATACATAATACAATTGCCACTAAACAAATACTAATAATGCAAACAAAAACAATTAGACATAGCTTCCTTATTAAGTGTTGAACACGAAGGATTACTCTCTTTTTGTCATGGCAGGCAATTTCCTCCCACTTTCATTTGGTACTTTCTGCCTTTAGAATCTTCCCTCAATGAACTGTTCAATTTTTAGATTTGTTTATTATTATTATTATTATCTCAGCCACTTTCTTAGTTCCTCTCCCTTTTGTTTGATCTTGGTTGTTGAAAAGAAGAGCACCTGGTATCAGCTTATAACATGTAAGAAAAAAAAAATTATCAAAAAATTTAAATCTCATTGCAAAGTACTTAATTATTGTAATAAGAACATTGGGCAAAATAAGCATAATTATAATTGAAGAGTAACGATATACAATTTTTTTTACTATTATTTTTTGGGTATTTTATGGAGTGTAGGATTCTTGTCTCATATATTTCTTTATCAATTCTTAAGATTCAAACTCAAAATCTTTAATATAAAAGTTTCAAATTTTAATTGTTGAGAATTCCACTTGTGAGTTTGTCTCGCATTGAAAAAATTGAGTGAATGATGGGTGCTTATATGCATAGTTGGACCAAAAACCCAATTGCTTTAAACTTTTGAATCAAGTTAGTGCTCACTCATGTGTATCAAACCTACTCATGAACTCCCCCGACTAACATTAATAATTAATACTTCTTAAAGAGTTATGTTTTCTTTTTATACTATTGTCTAAAACAAAAAGATTAGAAGCTGAAACTTTGGAACCACCTTTTATTTTTTTTGGGGAGGAATATCCTTTTAGTTGTGTGGCTTGAAGAAAAGCCTTTGGATATTCTGCCTTTAAAAAGAGCTGCAAGGAAAGGGTTGGTAAAGAAGATAATTGCTTGGAAAGAGGGGGAATGGAATGGAAATATATATATATAGAAATTCATTCATACTGCATATTGTGTGCATACATTGCAAGGAAATCTCATATGAGTGGCTCTTAATCTCTGCAAAGCCTTCATTAATCAACATAAGATTTTAAAAATTAACATCGAGCAATATAAACCGAAAAGATATGCGGCCATGAATATTGGCTAAAATAAAATATTTATATCTGCGTGTTTATTTCTTGAGCTATACACATTAAAAATAGATTTCCTCTTTACATGTTTGACATTAATGAAGGTAAAATCAGTTTATCACCTGTATAACATCTAAAATACAAACACACGAACACGCAGAGGATGTAACTTTCCATTACCTCTATATGCCCATAACTGTACACACACATACACACACGTGTGCATTGACACATACATCCTTAATTAAACAAAATCAAATAATTTATATTTTTTTTTCCATTTTTTAATCATCTTTTTTTGTTGGATATTACAATATTTTTCATTTGTTTTCAGTCACGGGGTTCCCTAAATGTGCCCAAAACTGTCCACTTGCATTCTCTATTAAATAAAAAATGGTATTATACTGAATATAACAATCTGGGTATTTTTAAAATTTAAAAATAAAAAATTTGGGACCCTTGGAAAGTAAAAGCAATGATGGGTAAAGCGGCTTGGAGTTAGAAAGAGAGATTTTGCTTTGAAAGTGGAAAAGGACACAATGATTAAGAGATAGGGGAATTTTCCTTCGACGCCAAGGCAAGAGACACTTGTCTTCATCTTCATTCTTCACCTTCACCCCGCCCTAAAGTCACAACCACCATTTGATAATAATGCACGTTTGGTTCTTTGGGGTCCACAACTCCAATAGCCTTTTAGGTGTGTTGGGTTCACCCCATTTTTAGGGTCAATTTAGAATTTAGAAAATAGAAAAAAATAAGCAAAATATTAATTTTTATATATGATTAACATTTGATTTTTTTTTTTAAAATTTTTTAAGTATATTTGAACTGGTTTTGACCACTTTTAATACTATTTGATGTAGTGAGAGAATAAAATGAAAAATATATTTCTTTCTTATTTTATTTTTTTTATAAATAAAATTCTTGATCTAAATGGGCCTTAATGTTTTAAGGTGTGTAATACACATGACGTCTTATATTTAAGTTTATTTAATCATTTAAATCTGATATGTTTGATGTCTTAATGTTTTTGAGAACGAAAGGATTTTTATATGCCATTCTATATATTTGTACCCTCTTTTATAGGTAAGTTTCCTGAGAATTTCATTCCCCATTAGAATCCTATTTTTGTACTAGGAAACCGTATTGCACCCTCCAATTATTTTTGGTTAATTGTATTATTTAGTATTGAGTTTTTTAGTTTTTGTTTATATGTTGACATGTTTTATTCTTACTTGATGATTCTTTGAGGTGTGTGCATGTTTGAGTGAATACTCACTTGATCTACATTTGTAGTATCTATACAATGTTAGTTTTATATCCCTCTCTTGTATTTTCAAGTTTTATTTTGATTTTTTTGCATAAAATCATATATGTTGTAGCCTAGGTTGTTTGTGCACAAAAAAAAAAAATTCATTTTTGTGATGAAAAATGTCATTTAGTATTGTTTAAAGTGAAGTCATAGTCTAAATTTATGAAGAAATTGCATAAAATTGTATCAAAATTACTTTTTTTTTTTTAAAGTTGGGCATGTAGACGATCAATTGGCCTACAAGCGAGGTTGACTGTCCTGGGACTTTAAAAAAAGTAGTCATTAGGCTATAATAAATTGTTGGTTAGCCTCTGCAAACAATCTACTGGCCTGTCTAGAGGTCATTTTTTTTTTGGGTCATTTTCTCTAATTTTTATTTTTTATTTTTGTAAACTTAATGTATCTAAACACTCTGTTGGCCTAACATGACTTTCGAATTTCGTTTTGATGATAACAAATGAAGGGGGATTTAACATGTGTTGTTAAAGGATGCTGTTTCAGGAATGCTTAATTGACAAAGTTCAAAATATCAAAGGAAATGCAAGTTCAATATCACCAAGGACCATAAACCTACACTTATCTTCAAAGTGATCCAAAGGAAGCTCAAGTGAACCAAAATGATTTGGAAAATAAAAGTTGACTCAAGCTCAAAATCTCAGAGGACTCAAAGCAAAAACTCATATGAAGACTTCAAGTTTAGAGTTTTTAAGGCTTGAGGATTACTTATGTAAGTACTTCATAGTGGAGTTTGAAGCTCATTAGGGTTTGTTATGAACTTAGAGACCCTTATTTTTAAAACCCTAGAAAATATTTTTATAAGTAACAAAGCAAGAGAGTTAGGTGTTTTTGAAAATTGAACTAGAAAATAGAAATTTTGTATGTTCAGGCGACTGAAGTATAAGCTCAGACGCCTGAAAATTTTCCTCAAGCGACTACAGAATAAGTTCAGGCGCCTAAAGATTTTCCTAATGAATTTCTGAAGAGGCAGTGTAACCTCAGGAAATTGACCCTTGTCACCTCAGGTGTCTGACCCTATTTTTAGTTGAAAATTTTCAATTTCATAGAACTTTAGGCGACTGACCCCGAGACTTCAGGCGCCTGAACACTATTAACAACTATCTTTTTTAAAAGTTTTAAAATTCAAATTAAGTTTATTGTGCCCCAAATTTTGTAAAAACTTGGGAAATACTCCAACTAAACTTGGGCAACACGAATTAACCTTTTTGAGCCTACAAATACATGTTTTCACAAATCAAACTAATACCAAGCAATTGAAAATTTGCTCTTCAGCTGAAAGCACTCTTGTTCTCTCAAAGCTCTCTCTTGCTCACTCATGCAATCTGAGAATTACTGAAATTTTGAGCTGCTGATCATTCTTCTATGAGCTATACAATATGAATTGCTTATTTCCATCTAGAGAAGTATTCCGTTGAAATTGTAACTGAGCTTCAACTTTATTCCTTTTGATATTTGTTATTGAAGTATATAGTGATTTCAATTGTATTAACCAGCTCTATCTGAGAGCATTCTTTGTACAAAAGAAATTTGTTTCTTGTTTTTTATTTCTTGACGGTTCAGATGATTGGATCGTTGTAACCGAGCGTGGGGTATGGCTTGGAGAGGGGGCTCCACCCTAAAGGAGGGTTGTAAATGGTTTGTTCCGTCTAGAAGTGAATGAGTTAGTAGAATCCTTAGGTGGTCTTACCTAGGGCAAGGACGTAGGCTGGGGATAAGCCTAACCTCATAAAAAAACTCGGTCTCACTCTCTCTACACTTTTCTATTTAAATTCCAGCATATTCAATTGTGTTTTCAAAGTGTAGGTTTGCTGGAAAAACTGAGATTGAGAAGACCTTTTAATCTAAGAAAGTATGTTGGTTAATATTTTACAGAAACCTTAAAAGGGAGTACATTGATTAACCGCTTGTGGAAATCATGATTAAAAGGAGCGCTTAAAAAATCATTCATACAGGGTTACAAATTGAAAATTGGCAAACGCTCAAATAAGAAAGTGCTGCAAGCTTTCAATATTTTGTTAAGTATTGTGTGATTGGGTAATTGTTTATTCTTTGGTTTGTGATTGCTATTTGGCTTGTGTTTGGATTGTGATTGATTTAACATTAAGTCATTTTTGTGTGTTTTTTTTAAGTTTTTCGAAAGATTAAAAGTTCATAAAAACAATTAAAAGAATTTTTATAAACCCAGTTCACCCCCCCCCCCCCCCCCCCCTCTTGGGATAACACCTTGACTTTCACACTTATTAGAGTGTATAGTCAAGTTTTTATATAGAATTCAAGATGTGGTTTCATGGTTTTTCTATAAAAAAAACCAACAATTCATCTTCAAAATAATTTTCAATGGACTTTAAGTGTTTTCAAGTTTATTAGCCTTAGTGGCTACATAATCATATTTAATGTAATTGATGATATTAACCTATATGTAATTCCAAGTGTAACCTATATTTCCAAATCATGTTAAGTATATGTACAAGTGACAAATACATGAAGGTACTGAATCAAAGGCAAAGATCAAACCGAGTAAACATTCGAGTAAGAAAGATCAATATGTACACTAAATCAGAAGAACTCAAGCACATCCAAAAAAAGTCATAGAGTAATAGGGAGTGTTTGAGGCAGTATTTATTGTAACTCTTGTAGTATTGTTTCACCCAAGCTTATTGAGCAAGAGTTGAGCAAATTGTATATGCATATTAGGACATAAGAGTATATAGGATATCACCAAATCATAAGTTCAGTACTTATGAGTTTTCAAAGTAAAAATAAGAGTTTTATAAAAATATCATGTGAATTTCGGTGTTATCCCAAGAAGGGAGGGGGGGGTGAATTGGGTGTTTTAAAAATTATGTCCTTCAAGTTCTAATTTTGAAAACTTTCAATTACAAACTTGCAAGCCACTTAACAACTAGCTCAATGTTTCACAATTAATCAATTTATGTCTTTATCGAGCATACAATTTTACTCAATTACTCACAAACGTACCAAATGTTCAACACATACACAATAAGTAGATAATTTCAATGCAAGCAGAAATTAAAAAGAGTTAAAGGAAGAGAGAAGACAAACACGATATTTACGAGGTTCAGCCAACCCAGCCTTCGTCCTGACCTTGAGCAACCCACTTAAGGATTCCACTAATCCCTGCTCCTTTAACTGGGATGGAGCTTCCCTTTACAGTCCGCTACTTACAAGAGGCGTAACTTCCTCCTTCTGAACCCCGGTTCACAACTCGAACCATGAATACAATATAAATGTTACAATTTCTGCAAAACTCAAAATGCTTCTAATCAAGCTAGTGAGTAAAATAGAAATTCTAGTACATAATCATATGATAAAACATGAAACTCAATATGTATGTAACGATAAGATCATTATATGAGTAATGTGATGCTTCCCAAATTTATTTTTTAATCAATATCTCCCAAAAATAATTTCTTAAAAATAAAAACTTTGGAGATCTTAGGATTTGATTTCAAATCACTTTATGCAAGAATAACTAATAAGATCTTTTAAAAGAATAGTCTTGAATAATATGCAAATCTAAGTTCTTGCTATCAAATAACTTATAAGATTAAACCTTTGAATAAAAAATATGTTTTTTGATATTACAGAGATTTAAAAAACAATAGTTTTCCAAGTACTTTTTGTACCAATAATTTAAAACTCTTTGTATAAAGATGTAACTTTGAATATCACAAGGATTCAATCTTTGGAGTGCTATTCATAAAAGATTTTTCAAATAAATAACTATGGGAAAATAGGTATCTTGCTCCCAAGAATATTTTTATATAAACAACTAATGGAGAAGAATACCGTTTAATAATAGATTAAATACTCAATGAAAGATTTTTCAAAACTTCAAGATCAAACCTAGATTAGCAAAAGATGTGCGTGTATTCGCTTGGATCTTGATGGTGAGAATGCCCAGACAAATGTGTATTCTTTGGAATGCAAGAAAAGATTCTTCGTAGTAGGATTTAGGGCTCTCAAAATATACTAAAAGTGATGCTCTAGGGTTTAGAGATTAGATTTATAAGTGTTTTCGGCAGTTGATCAAATCTTGGACATTGGATCATTTAGAAATAAAGGTTTCATATATATTTGTGCTGAGATGCCATTCTATGCTGCGACATTTGTCAATGAGAGCATGCATTCGTTGACGAGTGTACAACGCCTGTTCGTCAATGAGAACTTGAGTTCGTCGATGAGAGCACTGTTTGAAAAATTTGAGCTCTCGGTATTTTTTCTTCGACAAGAACAAACTGTTCATCATTGAGTGGCCTTCATGCGTTTGTCGGTGAGGCCTCTAAAATTTGCCTCTAAAAATTTATTCAACCTAGAACTAATGTAAAGGTATCTTTCATGAAATGCATGAGTTTTAAGGTCTGTCTAGGATAAATTTGAGCTTCGAATTATATCATATGAAATATGTAAATACAATTAATTCTAAATACCCATTGCACTTGAAGATCTTCAACTTGAAGCTTGCTTCTTCATCCTTCTCTTCTTCTAGTTCCATGGATTAAGCTAAGTGGTATGTACTTTAGGTTCATCGCGGCTTCCATATCAATGTTAACATTCGTGCATTCTAAATCATAATCATGTTTACAAACTCAATCGCACAGGTCAAATACCAAGTGATTTGTCATTATCAAAATAGGATTGGACTCATAAAGTCAACAATCTCCCCATTTTTGATGATGACAAACACACTAGTAAAAATGGGTTACGTCTAACAAGGCTCCCCCTAAGATAATTCATAAATTAGAATTTAGCAATATAATTTACACACAATGAAGTTCATACCCATTGTAGAATATGCAAATATTTTTGATAGTACAACTTCTCCCCTTTTCATTCAAAACTATTTTTGCTGGTATATACTTATATACTTCTCCCCTTTTTGACATAAAAAAAAAGTATATAAAAAATTGTTCTAACATAAATATATCTCATCTTTAAAAAAATTCCTTTGTGTCTAAATTGTACTGCGAGATATATCTCCCCTTGTGTTACTCAACTTACTTCTCTCCCTTTTTAAGGTATAACTGTGTTGTTGAATCAATTTTGTTGACCTTATAGGTCACGCCCGGTTTTGATTATGACAAATACTCATTGTATCTAATGAGTGTTTGAGACTTTGTGCAGGAACCTAAAAGTGTCAAGATCAAGATGCATGTAAAGAAAATGAAACTTGAAGACCAATTCATGTTTATAATTGTAATACGTATTCAGTTGTGTAATTGGTCTGTAATAGTAATTAGGACTTTACCTGTAATAATCATCACACACATCACATGCATGGTCTAATAGGTAAGC
Organism: Malania oleifera; assembly: GCF_029873635.1. Classification (NCBI taxonomy): domain Eukaryota; kingdom Viridiplantae; phylum Streptophyta; class Magnoliopsida; order Santalales; family Ximeniaceae; genus Malania; species Malania oleifera. The sequence goes on along the minus strand of NC_080418.1, from coordinate 121,121,882 downwards.
TCAGGCCAAAAATGAATCATAACTAAAACTAGACCTAGAAAAGACCTAAGACACTAACCCTTGCACTCACATATGTTAGGCACATTGAATAGGGTGCTTGTGAATCAAAATAAGATCGAAATGCACACTTTGTGCACTTTCGGTCAACCGAACCATGCAGTTCATTTTGCCCCAATTGATCGAACCCGGTCTGGGTCAACAAATTGACCTTGTCCCGGTCGACCAAATTGTATATTTCAATTAGCCCCCGATCGACCGAAACCTCCTGAAATCAACCATTTGACTTCCTGGTCGACCGAGCCCAAATTGTATGCCAATTGTCTAGTCGACCGAGGGTCCTCGGGAGAAATCCCAATAGTTTGGTCGATCGAATTGCTCTATTAAAAATTAGCCTGGTCGACCGAACCTCAGTAAAATGGAAAAATCGCCTTGAACATGTACATCCAATCAACCGAGTGCCAGTTCAAAATATGCCTAGTCAATAAACCCATATGAACTTTGGTCGACCGAAAGGTTTCTGGTCGACCGGGTCTCTCGGGTTGCCCTGAATTTTTTGCCGCGGTTAAATATTTTAAACGAGGTTAATTACGTTAAAATGGTTTAAAAACTTTCTTAATAATACCCAATAGGTCCCTAACGGTCATAACTCTTCCCATGTCTATATATATATATATATATATATATATATATATATATGAGATCATTTGTGCAAATTAACATGAGATTAGAAGATTTGATTAGGGAAAATTCTTTGAAAATCCAAAACCCTATAGTACTCACTTTTGAGCCTCCTACACTTATTTATACCTGATCTTACTACTCAAATTTCTTTGTAAGTATATTTAAGTGTGGTTGTTCTATAGGTTTGATCTTCTTGCTTTATTTGATTGATTTAATTTTCTTAAGAGTCAAACCTAAGTTTTCTTAGGGGACTTTGTTAATAAGTCTCTCCTAAGAAGACTTATATTAAACTTCAGAGTATTGCACATTCATTGCAATATCTTGTGAAGTTTGTATTTATTTTTGGATTGCAAAATCTCTTCAAAACATTTCCAATAATCTTGTGGGATTTATTTTGATATAACTTTGAAAAGATATTTGTTTATGTGATATTGATCTTTGTTGCAATATTCAATGACTAATATATTATTTGTTGAATACAAATATTATATATCTTTTGCAAACCAAACATATACATTATTTGAGTATCATACGATTGAGAAAATCTGCTGATTGAAATATACATACATATATATATTGTTGGGCTAATATCTTTGTTTGAGCACTTAGATTAAATACATATTGTCATACAAAGATTATAGTGATTGCACTCTCACACACTAATCACATCGATAGAAAATATTTAGTTGAGAGTTGATATATCTTAAACCACATTGAGCTTACATATTATATCTTGTTGGTGGTGTATATGATTGTGCGTAATTGGGTACATATCTGCTTTACTTGAAAGCACAATCACTGTACCGTTTCATTGATTGAGCAAAACTTTTGTATTCTAGGCACGGGCCTGAAGAGGGAGACTAGCTTTTGAAATAGTCTCGGATTGGCTTAGACCTGGTTACGAAAGTGAGGTGCACCATCCTGTTAAGGCGTGTAGGTTGAGGTCAGCCCCGCTAATTGACCTAGTTGTAATGGTTGAGGTTAGTCCTGTGCTAATTAACCTGGTTTGTATCGGTGCCGCTGCACCCTTAAGTGAGCCTTTAGTGGAATCCTAGGACTTGCAAGTTAAAGGCGGGGACATAGGCACAATTGGCCGAACCCCGATAACATATCGTGTGTTTGTTTATATTTCCGCACTCTATATTTACCACACATGCATGTTACGGTGTGAATGATGCATAAGATTTAAAATTTTCATATATTATATCTACTTGCGCATTTGGGATTGTATAGAAAGACCCTAGGTAGCTAAATCATATTGATTCCTTATTTAACCTAGGAGAAAATTTTAAAATTCTAATTCACCCCCTCTTGGGAATACACCAATTCTAACAATTGGTATTAGAGCCTCGTTCCACTTAACTTAAACGTTTTTGCAAAAAGATCACAATGGCTCAAATTGGTGTATCCCTATTCGGTAAAGGACAGTCACCTTTTAGTCCTCATATATTCAGTGGTGTCGATTACACCACGTGAAAAATCAGGATGAGTGTTTTTATAAAATCTATAAACTGGAGGGCCTGGCAGATGATCATAAATGGAATTTGTATGCCTGTAGAAAATGATATTACTTTAATGCATGCAAATTCATATGCCATGGACATGCTATGTTGTGCTTTAGACGCTAATATTTTGCTTGAGTTTATGGCATGTCATAGTGCACAGGAAATATGGGATGAACTCGAAAAGAAGTATGGAGAATCCCATGAAAAGGAGACTATCATTCCAGAGGTGTCATGCTCAGATGATCAGGGAGTGGTAAGTGATAGGGAAATGACATTAACAGAAGAAGAAGTATATGATTCTAACTCAATCTCAATTGATGATTCTTACATTAACTGTTGTGATATGTCGAATGCTGAATCATTTGTTGAACACCATGATAATTCTGTTGATGATGCTGTTGACCTTATAGGTCACGCCCAGTTTTGATGATGACAAATACTCCTGTATTTAATAAATATTTAGCTCATGTGCAGGTTCATATTTAAATATCATCAATGGCACAAGAAAGCTCAAAGCTTGAAGACCAGTTCGTATTTTCAGTTGTAATATATTTAGTGGTCTATTTGGTTTGTAATGGTAATTAGGACATTTGGTTTGTAATAAGCACACACAATATATGCATGGTTTATCTTGTAAGCTCAAATCAAATCATAATGCAAAATGACCTTAGCATGACCTTAGGGCGTATCCTTGGTCGACCGACACCAAACTTTTTCGGTGTCTTCAAATTGGACCCCAAGTGACCCTAGGAGACACACATATACACATTTGTTTGTTAGGCACTTGAATAGGGTTTATATGCTTCAAGATTGGACCGAAATGCACACATGGTGCACTTTCGGTCGACCAGCACATTCAGTTCAGATTGGTCTGGTCGACCAACCAGGCCTGGTTCAATAGTTGACCAAGGCTCTAGTCGATCGAACCAAAATAGTTCAAAAAGCCCCGGTTGACCGAAACCCTTTTTGGTCAACATTTTGACCACCTGGTCGACCGAATCAGGTAGTTTAAAAGGCTCTGGTCGACCGAAACCTCCCTGGGTCAAAAATTTGACCATTTGGTCGATCGACCCTTTTTGTATTCTAACTACCTGGTCGACCGAAGGGTCCTTGGGAGAATTCCCAACTGTCTGGTCGACCAAACCAGCCAGTTCAGAATGGCCTGGTCAACCAAACCTTGAAAAATTAAGAAATCGCCCTCTTCTGGTCAACCGAGTCCTTAGTTCAAAAGTCCCCTAGTCGACCGAACCATATGAGTCTTGGTCGATCGAAACTGATTTGGTCGACTAGACCTCTCGGATTGCCATAATTTTTACTGCGGATAAATAATTTTTAAACAGGGTTAAAATGGTTTAAGTGTCATTAAACTTTTCCAACAATCCCTAATAGGTCCCTAACGGTCAAATATTTTGGTATGTCTATATATACTATTTCATTTGGGAGAATTAAGAAGGATTAGAAAAAACCAAAAAACATATTTCTCTCTTAAGCCAAATACTCCCTACTGCTTATACTACTTCCAAATCCACTCAAACTTACCTACTTTATCTTAGTATCATTTGTAAGTGTATTTGAGTGTTATTGGTTAGAGGTTTGCTCTCTCATTTGGTGAGTGTGTGAATCGATTTTTCTAACTAGAGCATAACCTAAGTATTCTTAGGAGGCTTTGCTAATAAGCCTATCCTAGGAAGACTTGTTAAACTTCCAAGTGTTGCATTCTCATTGCAATAACTTAGAAAGGTTGTATTAGTTTTGGCATGCAAAAATATTTTCAAAAGTACTCAAATATCTTGTGGTATTCATATTGATATATTTGTGAAAAGATATTTGTGTGTGTTATATTAATCTTTGTGGCAATATCCATTCAAGTTTATACCATTTGCCGAAATACAAAGATTACATATATCTTGCAATCCAAGCATATACATATTCATATGATTGAGATATTCTATTTATTGATATTCTTGAGGCTTGTTTGATATTCTGTGTGAACTCGTTTGATTGAATATTTTGAAATACACAGATTATTATTGATACTCTCACGTACTCACTATACTGATAGAAAACATCCTTGAGAGTTGAACTACTAAGACCACACTGAGCTTACATTATTAAATCATCTGTGGTGTGTGTGATATTGTGCACATTTGTGGTACAAATTTTCTTTACATGAAAGCACCTATACATTGTACCTTTTGATTGTATATTTGAGAAATTCCAGACGTGGTCTGAGGGGGTGGTAATCCAACCTGGTAAGGATTGGTAAAGGTTATAGGTCAGCCCTGTGATAATTTGACCTGGTTTGTATAGGTGCCGCTCCACCTGTTTAAGTGAGCAAGTTATTGTGATAATCCTTGTGCTGGTTAGCCAAGGCAGGGACGTAGGCATTTGGCCGAACCTCGATAACATATCTATGTGTCACCTTTCTCTTTACTACTTTCTGGTGCTTGTGTAATTGATTAAACTGCTTTATTTAATTTCTGATGTTACTTGCACTAGATTGACCGTAGGATTGTGAACATACTATTGTTAGGAGGAATACCTAAGAGATAGATTTTAAAAACCAATTCACCCCCCTCTTGGGATCACGGTAAAGCTAACAATTGGTATCAGAGTCACGTAGCATAGACTAGTTGTTATTTTGCAAAATGATCACATATGCCTCATAGCTCTGTGACCCTTTTCCCCGAGGGACCATCTTCCACACGACCTCCTATTTTCAGTGGTGTTAATTACACCTTCTGGAAACAGAGAATATGCATCTACCTTCAGAATACTGATTGGAGGGTGTGGAGGATTGTCTCTAAGGGAAACTATGTCCCTATGAAAATTGAGGGTGCAGCTAGGGTTCCTAAGACTAAGGATGAATATGATGATGATGATATGAAAGCTGTTAGTCTTAATGCCACTGCCATGAATATTTTATATTGTAGTCTTGATGTAAATGAATTTAACAGGATCATGGCATGTTCTACTGCAAAGGATATATGGGATAAGTTAGAAGTCACATATGAGGATACTAGAGATGTGAAAGATAGTAGGATAGATATGTTGACCAGTGAGTATGAGGCCTTTAGGGTGAATGTAGGTGAATCCATTCAAAGCATGTACACTAGATTCACACACATCATAAACTCACTGCATGCATTAGGAAAGACCTATCCCACATATGAGATGATCAAGAAGATCCTTAGAGGCTTACCTCCTATCTGGGAAGCCAAGGCTACGGTCATTGCTGAGGGTAGAGACCTTAAGGCCATGAGCTTAGATGAATTGATACGCTCCTTGATCACTTATGAATTGTCCATAAATGAAAGACTTAATGAGCATAACAGGGCTAAGAAAGTGACTGCACTAAAAGCAGCGAATAACACATCTAGTGAGTATAGTGAGTCTGACACTGATGAGGAAATGGTCATGCTAACCAAAAGGTTTAGCATATTTTTTAGGAAGAACAGGAAGTCGTTTAAAAAATATAGAGACTCCACTAATGAGAAAGGAGAGTCCAACAAAAGAAAAGAAAAATCAAATGCTCCTACATGCTATAACTGCAGCAAGGTGGGACACATCAAACCCGACTGCCCACTATTGAAAAAGGAGGCTATGAAAAAGAAGAAAGCCATGAAGGCTGGGACTTCATGGGACCAATTCAGCAGTAGCAACTCGGATTCAGATCATAGTGACACGGAGGTTGCTAATTTGTACTTGATGGCACACGAGGATGAGGTATTGTCTTCTAGTTCATCATCCTCTTATTATTCATTTGATGATTGTGATTCTGACAGCATGTCTACATTTAGAGAATTACAATTTGAATATATTCGTGTTTCAAGATTGCTAGGAAAAATGACCAAAGAGAATAATGATTTGAAAAAGAAATGTGAAAATTGGTCAAAATTGTTTAATATGGCAAAAACCTCTCATGCATCTATTTTAAAAGAAAATGATACTACCATTGTTGAGCTTGAGAGGAAATCGGAGGATAGCTCCAAAATCGTTTTTAAATTCACAAAGGGTATAGAAAATTTTGAAAAATTACTTGGTGCCCAAAGAAACTCCTTAAGTAAAGAGGGTCTTGGTTTTAATGGCATTGAAAATGTTAGATGACATAATCTTTACTTAGGACATTTTACACGTAAGTCAAAATCTCATATTCCTCCTAAAGAACCTAAGTATAGATTGAGATGTTTTAAATGTAAATAGATTGGTCACATTCAATTTGATTGCCCACTCAGAAATAAGCATGCTAGAGTTAGGAAGGTATGAGTAATTAAGGGAGATCTTGCTACTAACTCCCGTGGACCCAATAAAATTTGGGGACCAACATCAGTCACTTAACTTATTTTGCAGGTATGCCTAAGATCATCCCCCTCTAAGGACCGGTGGTACTTAGATAGTGGATGCTCACGACACATGACCGGCGACAAGGGCAAATTCACTTTAATCGTTCCCAAGGATGGAGGCTATGTGACATTTGGCGACAATGCCAAAGGACGCATCATCGGGGTAGGTAAGGTTGGTAAGGACTCCTCTCTTACTATCGATAATGTTTTGTTGGTTGATGGACTGAAACATAATCTACTTAACATAAGTCAATTGTGTGACATAGGATATAAAGTATCTTTTGAAAATGACAAATGCATAGTAGAAAATAAAACAAACCACAAAGTGCTTTTTACTGCAAATAGACATGAAAATGTTTATACTACCTCTCTTGATAATCTAGCATCACAACAAGTGACATGTTTTTCTGCTATAAATGAAAATAGTTAGTTATGGCATAGGCGTTTAGGGCATGCTAGCATGGATTTATTGGTCCCTTTGAGTTTAAATTGTTAAATTTTTAGTGTTGGTTTATCTCATCCATAGGAAATTCTTACCAAACCACGATCATATTCGGTGAGGTTTCACTCATTCCTTGGAATGTACCCTTGTTCTTCGATGTCATACTTTCTAAAGGATACTCCCCAAATCACCAAAGAGCATTGTTCAAGAAAAGTCACACACTCATTAGTGCTCGGTGCCAAAATAGTTAGGACTGAAAGGAAAGTATAGTCAAAGTAATTGCAAAACTGGGAAGAAATCTACGCTCAATATGTCAAATCTTGGTACGTGCTTTAATTATGTAATATTTATTCACCAAGAATCCCTAAGATTCATGTTTATATTGTATCACATCAAACCTGAACTTCAAAGGGAACCTTTGATCAAAATGTAGCCAAATTGGGAAATTCACTATGCTCGGTCGACCGAGCATTGACTGAGTAAAAGCTTCCGGTCGACCGAACAAGCATTGACTTTGACCTCACAATCAACCGAACCTTAGTGAACCTATCTACCCCGGTCGACCAAACTGATCGGTTTTCCTTTGGTTGAATGAATATAGATACAGTACTCCCTCTTGGTCGACCATCCATCTTAGTTCAAATTCGCCCCGGTCGACCGAACAGTGTCGGTGCATGAAGAACCTGAACCATCGGTCGACCGTATCTGCTTCTGGTCGATGGAACTGCGATATATATATATACTTTTCCCTCGATCAAAGCTCATTTGTGTGAATATTTTGAGAGCACTTTCACCTTTCCCCCTAACATTACCAAGCAAACTTTGATTTGAGCCTCACATCCTTCATCCTACATTCATGGCACACCACAATGAGCACATCGAAGCCCACGACTTAGCACATGCTGAGGACGAATACTTCATAACAGAATGATCCAAGGTCATACAAGAGTTTCGTCTTAAGGAGGCAATACTGGGTAAGATCTTAGACTTGGAGTTCATGAATCAGTATTTTGCAAATGTTAGCCTTAGTGGCTACACCATCATTGTTTAATGTGTTTTGATGATATTAACCTATATGTTGTTCCTAGTGTTTTCCTATCTTTGCAGATCATGTTTAGTACAGGTACTCATACATGAATTATTGGATCGAAGGCAAAGATCGGACCGAGTAGACATCAAGAAGGAAAGATCAAATGGACACGTACTAGGAATGACCCAAGCACAACCAAAGAAAACTTAATTGTAGAATTATTTGTAATAAGAGTTGTGTGAGGTAGTATGTTTTGTAACTCTTGCGAGTGTGTTTCTTGCATGATTTTTGAGTAAGAGTTGAGCAAAACACATGCATACTAGGACACATGAGTTTATAGGATTGCACTAAAGACATAAACACAAACTCACCTTTCATAGCTTTCTAAGTTAAAACAAGAGTTTGTCAAATGAATCCTAAAACTCAAATATGTTTTCAAAGGGACAAGTTTTTAACATCCTAATTTTAAGAACATTTTTATACTTAGTTCCGATTGTGTTAAAACAAGTTTAATGTCCTAAAGGTTCAAAGAAAGTTGAGTATATTTACAAAAGGACATACTAAGCATATAAGATATCAAAATGGGTTTTCAAACGTGTTTTATTAATTAAAATATCTTATATTCAAAAGGAAACTCATTTGGACAAGTTTTAGTCTTCATTATACTTAATATATTTCATATAATTTTTTCCAAGAATGATTTGAGTCATTAAAACACTTTTTGACAAGGAAAAACAAAGTAATCGTCACTGCCGTAGTGCAGTCTTGAGTCCTAAACACCTTACGGTATTTTGAGCATAACTTTTTATAGAAAAGTCCAAATAGGACGATATTTGTGTCCCTGGAAATCTAAGACAAAATTCCATAACTTTAATTTTGGTGACTTTTTCTGATTCAGGGACCTCGTTGACGAAATTCAGATTTCGTCGATGAATTTTGGGTAGAAAAGCTCCAACGGGCGGAAAACAGCTAGTTTGCCAAATAAAATATTTTTTCTTCCCCCCAACGCCTCCTAAGGTTCTTGGGCTATAAATACAAGCTATTAGACTTGTATTAACAAGGTTTTGAAGGTCTTTGATCATTGTTAGTAAAAAACATCATTTTATACAAAACCTAGCACATTGCATATTAGTTCTTCATTACATGTGCTCATTCTCTCTTGCTCACTTATTGTGTTTGATTCAATTCTTGAGAGAATAGTGTGAGGTTTGAGTTGTAAATCATATTTTCTCATTGTAAGGAGCATTCTTTGTAATCTTCCATCTTCTTGTGAAAGGTTCTTTGTGAACCAAGTTGTAAGATTCTTTGTGAACCGAATCCGTAAATGCTCTTTGTGAGCGGTAGGGATTTGTTCCCAAGTTTGTAAGGCTTGCTCCGCTGTGGAATGAGCGATTATAGTGGATTATAGAATCCTTGGCTTGGTGCTAAGGCGTGGACGTAGGCTTGGTGCCGAACCACATAAAAATACCGGTGTTGTTCTTTCTCTCCTTTACACTCTTTATTTTATATCTTGTGCATGATTTATATTTATATTGCGATATAATTTCTTGTATCTTGCCAAGATTTTTATTTTGTAGAAAAATACGTATTCCACGAAAAGAGTCTATTCACCCCCCCTTCTAGACTATATACTCCGGGTTGGGACTTCCAATAGTAAGTATAATGGATATGTTTGAATAGGCTGGAAAACTTTTGTTTCCTATCAGCCTGGGGGTCACTACCCAACGTACGTTAGATTATTTTACGCTAACCTGGGTAATGATTAAAATGGGTACTTCTTCCGAGTATTAAGGACTAATGTTCGTTTCGATGCACAGTACCTATCAGATGTCCTTGATATAGATCGTGAAGATTTTGAGTGCCCATATGTGGTAAATTCCTGGATTCACAAAGAGGATTTTACGGTTGCCACATTTGCAAACCTGATCTTATCTCATCCAAGCATGGCTAGCCAAAACCATCCCCCACAGTATAGGCAGTTTACATTAGAGGCCAGAGTTGTGCACCACTTGATCATTTATAATGTCCTGCCCAAGGCAGGTTCTAGAGTGCACGTGTCTTTCCTAGACTGTTTTATTATGTGGTGTTTATTTGCCCGAAAGAAGTTAGATTTGCCCAGCTTGATGATCCGATGGATGATGGCCAAAACGATTGGCCACAGAATTATAATGTCGTACGGGGGAATCTTGAACGAGTTGTTTAGATCCATTGGAGTCACATGCTCAAATGTGGCTTCACTGAAGAGAATACAACCTGCTGATATTTTTTCTGGGCTCGCCCTGAAAATTATGGGGTATAAGCTGGTCAGAAACATATGGTTGCCTTCTAGGGGTGCAGTAGTACAGGGAGAGGTCCCGCAGGAGCCACCACAGCCTATGCAGCTGTCAAATGTAGACCTAATGGCTGCCATCACTAGTTTATCTGACTCATTTGGATAGTTTTGAGAATAGTCAGACTTATGAGATTTGGCATTGTCATCCACTACCCTTCGTGACGAGTTCCGGCAATTCTCCATCTCTACCGCTAGTCGATTCATAGATTTAGAGAGGACCATGAGTCAGCTTTAGTGAGCTGAACGATCGTATTTAGAAGATGCAAGATGAGAGAGACAGGATGACCATGGACTTTGACTTTGATGTCGGTGACGATGGCGATGGTGGTGATGATGGAAGGGAGTTCTAGATTTAGGAGAGCGGCTTGTAGATCAGATTGTGCGGAGTTGATTCATTTTATGTTATATCATCTGGTCTGTACATATATATGTAAAACAACTTTTACTTTTGTTTTGTTTTATCATGACAATCACACACACCACATGCAGATACTATCATGTGTTACCTGTTTTGACTATGATCATATATATTTGGTAGAATTCAGGATTGCATGTGCCTTTGTGCGTAAATGACTATATTACAGAAGTGCATAATTAGTATAGAATGCCTCCTACATGGCGGATGCAGTTGATGAGAATTGCCTGCTGGTAGATTATTGGTTCTTGCATGCCTTACTCTTGAGATATTGCTTGTTTGAGAATCATTTTTGTGTAGGTAAATTTTAGGAAATGTCCTGTTTACAGCCGATATGCTGCCGAATTTTTTGTAGACATTTGCCCAAATGTTTGAAACATTTTTGTATGTGCAAAATCTAAATATTTTACTCTTGGTTCATTTACGTTGAAATTTTAAATTCCTTGGGGTTGATTGTGCATATATATTTAAAGAAATTGGACCGAATTGCATAAATTTAGGGGGAGCTCTCAAGTGAAATTTAAAAAGTCTTAGCAACCAATATCATTGTTGATTTGTTTTATTGTCTTAAACTTTGTGAATGATGACTATTGCTTATGTGCACAAGTTTTATTTCTATAGCATGATTATATTGGTTATCATTTGTGATGCACAACTTGTCCACTTCATGATCGTATTGAAATTTTATTTGCTTGGTGGACATTACTGAACTGTTTAAGTAGTTGTAGATAAACTGTTAGGAAATATTTAAACTCAAATGGGTTACACTTATACAGAATTTATTTTGGAAAGTCCGATGTACAAACGACACTCTACTGAAATTTTTTTAAAAAATATTTCCAAATTTTTCATGTATAACTGTAATTCTTACCCTTTGCCTAGAGTCTTAACTCAAATGCCACTTTTTGTTGTTGCCAAAAAGAGGAGATAAAAGGGGTAAAAATAATGGGGGTAAAACACTTGGTTAAAAATAAGGTAGATGCATGTTAATAGGGGGAGCCTTTTTAGGCTTAAACCCATATTTTTTGTTGATAGTATTTGTCATCATCAAAAAGGGGGAGAATGTTGACCTTATAGGTCACACCCGATTTTGATTATGACAAATACTTATTGTATCTAATGAGTGTTTGAGACTTTGTGCAGGAACCTAAAAGTGTCAAGATCAAGATGCACATAAAGCAAATGAAACTTGAAGACCAATTCATGTTTATAATTGTAATACATATTCATTTGTGTAATTGGTCTGTAATAGTAATTAGGACTTTACCTGTAATAATCATCACACACATCACATGCATGGTCTAGTAGGTAAGCTCAGGCCAAAAATGAATCATAACTAAAACTAGACCTAGAAAAAACCTAAGACACTCACCCTTGCACTCACATATGTTAGGCACATTGAATAGGGTGCTTGTGAATCAAAACATAATCGAAATGCACATTTTGTGTACTTTCGATTGACTGGCTCATGCAGTTCATTTTGCCCCGGTTGACCAAACCTGATCTGGGTCAACAAATTGACCTTGTCTCGGTCGGCCAAACTGTATAGTTTAATTAGCCCTTGGTTGACCGAAACCTCCTAAAGTCAACCATTTGACTTCCTGGTCGACCAAGCCCAAATTGTATTCCAACTGTCTAGTCGATCGAGAGTCCTAAGGAGAAATCCCAACGGTCTGGTCGACTGAATTTCTCAGTTCAAAATCAGCCTGGTCGACTGAACCTAGGTAAAATGGAAAAATCGCCTCAGACATATACGTCCGATCGACCGAGTCCCCAATTCAAAATATGCCCGGTCAACCGACCCATATGAACTTCGGTCGACCTAAAGGTTTCTGTTCGATTGGGTCTCTCGGGTTGCCCTGAATTTTTTTACCGCAGTTAAATATTTTAAACGGGGTTAATTACGTTAAAATGGTTTAAAAACTTTCTTAATAATACCTAGTAGGTCCCTAACGGTCATAACTCTTCCCATGTCTATATATATAAGATCATTTGTGCAAATTAGCATGAGATTAGCAAATTTGATTTGGGAAAATTCTTTGAAAATCCAAAAACCTATAGTACTCCCTTTTGAGCCTCCTACACTTATTCATACCTGATCTTACTACTCAAACTTCTTTGTAAGTGTGTTTAAGTGTGGTTGTTCTATAGGTTTGCTCTCCTTGCTCAATTTGATTGATTTGATTTTCTTAAGAGCCAAACCTAAGTTTTCTTAGGGAACTTTGTTAATAAGTCTCTATTAAGAAGACTTATATTAAACTTCAGAGTATTGCACATTCATTGCAATATCTTATGAAGTTTGTTTTTATTTTTAAATTGCAAAATCTCTTCAAAACATTTCCAAATATCTTGTGGGATTTATTTTGATATAATTTTGAAAAGATATTTGTTTATGTGATATTAATCTTTGTTGCAATATTCATTGACTAATATATTATTTGTTGAATACAAAGATTATATATCTTTTGCAAACCAAACATATACATTATTTGAGTATCATACGATTGAGAAAATCTGCTGATTGAAATATACATACATACATACATATATATATATATATATATATATATATATATTGTTGGGCTAATATATTTGTTTGAGCACTTAGATTAAATACATCTTGTGATACAAAGATTATAGTGATTGCACTCTCACGCACTAATCACATCGATAGAAAATATTTAGTTGAGAGTTGATATATCTTAAACCACATTGAGCTTACATACTATATCTTGTTGGTGGTGTATATGATTGTGCTTAATTGGGTACATATCTGCTTTACTTGAAAGCACAATCACTGTACAATTTCATTGATTGAGAAAAACTGTTGTATTCCAGGCACGGGCCTGAAAAGGGAGACTAGCCCTTTGAAATAGTTCCGGATTGGCTTAGACCCGGTTAGGAAAGGTAGGTGCTCCATCCTGTTAAGGCGTGTAGGTTGAGGCCAGCCCCGCTAATTGACCTACTTATAAAGGTTGAGGTTAGCCCTGTGCTAATTGACCTGGTTTGTATCGGTACCGCTCCACCCTTAAGTAAGCCTTTAGTGGAATCCTCAAGCTTGCGAGCTAGAGGCGGGGACGTAGGCACAATTGGCCGAACCCCGATAACATATCGTGTGTTTGCTTATATTTCCTACACTCTATATTTACCACACGTGCATGTTATGGTGTGAATGATGCGTAAGATTTAAATTTTCGTATATTATATCTACTTATGTATTTGGGATTGTATAGAAAGACCCTAGGTAGCTAAATCATATTGATTCCTGATTTAACCTTGGAGAAAAGTTTAAAATTCCAATTCACCCCCTCTTGGGAATACACCAATTCTAACAAATTTCAATGTGAACATACACATCATTTCAATTTACATAGACATGGATAAGCAAGTCAGTCCATTAAAGTCCAAAAATTTATGTGAACATCAACATGTTTCATGTATCCATAAAAAATTTAACATGCAATAACCATTCATTAATTTTAACACCAAATGTAAACAAAAAATATACCAATGAAAAAAAATTAGCCACCTTCTCGACACCTAATGTGAAAGTTTTAACCAAATGTTAATTTTAATTGAAGTTGCTCCCTATTAATTATGTAGTCAAATGTAACTCTAGGCAACTTCTCGACTATGCATCAGGCCTAATTCATGTCTAATTTGGATAAACCTATCCTCCGTAAGTGGTTTCATGAATATGTCAGCCCATTGTTCGTCTGTGTATACAAATTCAAGTGTCACATCTCCTTTTTACACATGGTCACGAAGAAAACGATGTCTAATTTCTATATGTTTAGTTTGTGAATGTGATATAGGATTCTTTGAGATGTTTATTGCACTCGTATTGTCGCATCTTATAGGAACTGTGTCATAGTATAATCCAAAATCCATAAATTGTTGCTTCATGTATAGCGTTTGAGCACAACAACTTCCAGCCGCTATGTATTCAGCCTTGGCTGTGGAAAGAGCAACTGAATTTTGCTTCTTTGGAAACTAAGAGGCTAAAAAATGTCCTAAGAAATGACATGTTTCACACCCCGAACCCGAAAATGAGATCCAGGGATGAAATAGTAATCTAACATGTCCTTGTATCATACAAATATCAACGATACAACACAATGAATGAGGGTTCGACCCCATGACGTTCCCAGACACCCTATACGCATCCATATACAACTAGGTACACAGCGGAAAAATGATCTTTCTATACATACACAGTACCATACCAGAGTCTATACAAAAACAGAGTCCAAGCTCCATACATACAAAACGTACATCCAGGTGCCAAACATACCCCAAAACGGCAACCCGCGAAACAAAAGTCCTAGCACTTACCCAAGCACTACCCGCAGTACACCGGCCACTGCGCTCCCAACATTAGGACACTAGTTTTGGTTACTCGAAGGACCTGTAAAATATGTACGTACAGCAGGGGTGAGACACCTCTCAGTAAGGAAGTATACATGTACCATCGGTGTGTGACATTTGAGTGTTATCATGATACACAACATATACGCAGTTAAATGCAGTTCTAGTACTAATTTCACAGCAATGCATACAAGCACACACACACACATGATCAAGCAACCTGATGTCGTCACACCCTTCGGCCCAAAGCCGGCCCGCGATATCTGGAATTGGCTCATAGCCGGCCCGCGATACACGGCCCCACCGTCACATGGCGTAGCCCCAGGCTCCCATGACATCGTACCGACGCAAATTGGTGGATCCACACCCTTCGGTGATCAGCCGGTAAGGCTCACGCCGTCGGATATAAAGCCGGACACTCTTGCCAAACATGACCTAGTGATTTCATAAGCTCACGGATATAGAGACGGACACTCTTTCAGTACCTGGAACAACTCAGAACCTAGTTCCAATTGCATCCACAAAACACAACTATGCATGCTTATATAACCAAACATACCACACCCATTTGGTAATCTAAAATCATGGTTTTCCAAACATATATAGTTTAAATAAAGTCAAGGCACGACCATCCCTTTTACACAGTATAAATCATCATATACACACGGTTTTTTTAATAAAACAAGGGATGCAACCCAATACCCCCTTTTTCCCAAAATTGTAATCATGAAAACTCCATAGTTTTACCCATTAGATTCTCCCAAATGAGTAACCAAAACGCACACAGGACTGTGGACCACAGTTCCACCAAGTCCGATTTCAAAAATAACCGACATAAACTGAATCCCCTTACCTTTCCCCAAATGACAAATCTCGAACTCCAAGGCCCTTAAACAGTAAACCTAGTTCCAAAACCTACAACCCAGAATACAGAATATACTCACGACTCCATTCTCTACCAAACTACCAGATCAGAAAAGAAAACCGAGCCTTACCTTGATTTTACGCCAAAACCCGAAAATGGCCAGAACGAGTTTCTGATCCGTAGGTTTTGTAGAGAATCCTTCCTTGATCCTCGTGGTACCGTCAAATTATCAAATCAGAAGATGAACGGCGAAGAAACCTAGAGAGAGAGAGAGAATGCCCTTCGAGTTCTAGAGAGAGAGAGAGAAGTTGCTAACTTAGCAACTAAGCAACCACAAAATATCTTTTATAGCACCTTTGACTCGGTCGTCCTCGTAGATGAAATGGCGACCTCATCAACGAGGCATTGAAGACACCTCATCGACAAGACGGTGACCTCGTCTACGAGCCTGAGATTCTGGATTTCCCCAAAACCCATCGGCAAGCCTCGTCGAGGAGCCTATGTACTTCGTCAACGAGTAGCACAAGGCCTTCATCGACGAAATCTGGCTTCATCGACGAAGCTTGCTCAAATTCCAATTTTACCCTTCTCTTAATTATTTAAATTCATATATTACGGTTCGAATTCTTACAACCTCCCCTCCTTACAAAAATTTCGTCCTCAAAATTTGCAATCTCTCATTCACGAACTCATACCTACATGCACTCGACTCTAGAACGAAGAAAAAAATCGGCGACTCCTATAATGCAGCCCCGTCATAATATATACATATATATCCTCACTTATGGCAGAGGAGTACCGTAGTTACTCCTGAAAATAAAATCTCTTAGCTGAAAAGAAAAGTCAAAGAACAAATGAATCTCATGCATCTTTCATAAGAGATAAAGATTTGAAAATTGAAGAGTTAGAAAATGATTTGAAAGATAAATCTGAAATTATTTGTAAATTTACTGAAGGACAAAACAATTCTGAAAAACTCCTAGGATCTTAAAGAAATTCCCTAGAAAAGGAAGGGCTTGGCTTTAATGGAAAGGAAAATCTAAAGAATAGACACCTTTACACGGGTTATTTTAGAAGAGAGTCAAAGTCATATGTTCCAACTAAGAATTATTATAGAAATACTACATGCTTTAAATGTATAAGGTTGGGTCACATACAATTCGATTATCCTTTAAAAAAAAAAAAAAGATGTAAAAATTAAGAAAGTATGGAAGGTCAAAGGTCAATCTAGCACTAACCCCCCTGGACCCAAGAAAATTTGGGTACCAAAGTTAGTTGTTTGATTGTGTCTTGTAGATATGCTTAAGATAAGCATCCTAAAAAGATAAAAGGTATATGGATAGCGGATGCTCACGTCATATGACTGGGGATAAAGCGAAATTCACATCCATCACACCCAAGGATGAAGGGTTTGTTACTTTTGGAGATAATGCTAAGAGGAAGATCACAGGTGTAGGTAAAGTAAGTAATGATTCCTCACTCATTATAGATGATGTTTTATTAGTTGAAGGTTTAAAACACAACTTATTAAGCATAAGTCAACTATGTGATAAAGGTTACAAAGTATCTTTTGAACATAATAAGTGCACTGTTGAACACAAAACTGATAATAAGATATTGTTCACTGCTAAGCATCATGAGAATGTATATACCACAAGCTTTGATAATTTAACTTCACAGAGCGTGACATGCTAATCTACTATGAATGAAATTAGCTGAATTTGACATAGGAGATTAGGACACGCAAACATGGATCTAATCTCAAAACTTGTTAAGAAAGAATTAGTTAAGGGACTGCCTAAGACTAAATTTGTGAAAGATAAAATCTGTGATGCATGCCAACTAGAAAAACAAGCAAGAACAAGCTTTAAGAAGAAGAAAGAAATCTCCACCACTAGGCCACTTTAAATGCTACACTTAGACTTATTTGGTCCAAACCCAATTCAGAGCTTAGGAGGAAAATCATATGCCTTTGTCATAATTGATGACTTTTCAAGATTCACATGGGTATTATTCTTAGGACACAAAGATGAAGCATGTGAAAAATTCATAAACCTGTGCAAGAAAATCCAAAATGAAAAGAGATATACAATCACTGAAATTAGAAGTGAAAGGGGTAGAGAATTTAAAAATCAAGGCATTGAAGACTATTGTAATTCATTAGGAATTTCCCATAATTTTTTAGCACCTAGAACACCACAATAGAATGGTGTAGTTGAATGGAAGAATAGGTCCATACAAGAAATGACCAGAACTATACTTAATGAACATAAACTACCTAAGTATTTCTGGGCTGACATAGTGAATACCGCCTGCTATATTCTAAACAGAGTATTAATCAGACCATCACTTAATAAGACTCCTTACGAATTATGGAATGGTCATAGACCAAACATATCATATTTTTATGTCTTTGGCTGTAAATGTTTTGTGCTCAGAGACAATGAACACCTAGGAAAGTTTGATGTGAAATCTGATGAAGGCATCTTCCTAGGGTATGCATTAGATAGTAAAGCCTATAGAGTATATAATAAAGGAACATTGATGGTTATAGAATCTATTGATGTAGTGTTCAATGAGTCAAATCTCTTCTCCAAAAGAACTGATGAAGATGAAATTAAGATAAACAAGGAACTTGAGAAACTATTCATTGAGAATGATTCAGAAAAGATAATTGAGCTTAAAGAACCATCTTTTGAAATTGATCAAACTAAAAATGAGGTTAATGAACCACCTAGAGAATGAAAATATATAAAGAATCATCCTATAGATCAAATAATAGGTGAACCATTACGTGGAGTAGCCACTCGATCCTCACTTAGGAATATGATTAGTCATTTCACATTTCTATCTCAAGAAGAACCTAAGAATGTGAGTGAAGTTATAGGTGATGAATCTTGGGTGTTGTCCATGTAAGAAGAGTTAAATCAGTTTGAGAGGAATAAAGTATAGACACTAGTTCCTAGACTTGAGGATAAAACAATTATCGGAACCAAATGGATATATAAGAATAAGAAAGATGAACATAGAATAGTTGTGAGAAATAAGGCTAGATTAGTAACTCATGGATATAATCAAGAAGAAGGTATAGATTTTGAAGAAACATTTGCACCTATAATTAGAATGGAAGCCATTCGAATACTTTTAGCATATACAGCTTTTAAGGATTTTACGCTATATCAAATGGACGTCAAAAGCGCATTTTTAAATGGCTACATAAATGACGAAGTGTATGTAGAACAACCCCCAGGCTTTGAAAACCATAAGAATCCAGATCACGTGTATAAACTGACAAAAGCCTTGTACGGTTTAAAGCAAGCTCCTAGAGCTTGGTATGAAAGGTTAAGCTGTTTTCTATTAGAAAATGGATTTATAAGAGGAAAGATAGATACAACCCTGTTCATTAAGTCCAAGAAAGATGATATTCTCCTAGTGCAAGTATATGTAGATGACATCATATTTGGTGCTTCAAATAAAAACTATGTGATGAATTTGCCAATACTATACAAAATGAATTTGAGATGAGCATGATGGGTGAACTAAATTTCTTCCTAGGACTTCAGATCAAACAAGCAAAACATGGAATATTAATAAATCAATCAAAGTATATCAGATACCTACTCAAAAAGTTTAATATGGAAGATGGAAAAATACTAGTTACACCTATGAGCACTTCATTGAAATTAGACAAAGATGAACAAGGTATACTAGTAGATGTCAAACTTTATCGTGGAATGATTGGTAGCTTATTATACCTGACTGTTAGTAGACCTGATATAATGTTTAGTGTATGGTTGTGCGCAAGATTTCAGTCTGCACCGAAAGAGTCACATTTGTTAGCCGTTAAACGAATACTTAGATACCTGATAAGAACCATGGAAATTGAATTATGGTATCCTAAGTACACATCTTTTGAGATTCTCAGCTATTCAGATGCTGATTTTGCGGGTAGTAAAGTGGATAGGAAGAGCATGAGTGGTACTTGTCATTTCTTAGGAAATTCCTTAGTCTTTGGTTTTCCAAGAAACAAAATTCAATTACTTTTTCCACAGCTGAGGCTGAATACATAGCGGCAGGTAGCTATCGTGCTCAAACGCTTTACATGAAGCAACAATTGAAGGATTTTGGATTAAATTATTAAATAATCCTTATTAGATGTGATAATACGAGTGTGATAAGTATTTCAAAGAATCCCATATTACATTCACGAACTATGCACATAGAAATATGACATCACTTTCTTCTTGACCATGTACAAAAAGGGGATGTGACGCTAGAGTTTGTATGCACGGATGAACAATTGGTAAATATATTCACAAAACCACTTGCAGATGATAGGTTTATCCAAATTAGGCATGAATTAGGTCTCATGCATAGTCGAGAGGTTGCTTAGAATTATGTTAGATGATATAATTCAGGGAGAGCAACGTCACTTACGATGTAATCACTTGGTATCATATTAATCAAATTTTCAGTATTGCATTAATCCACAATTGGTATAAAAAATTTGACATAACATTTAATCAACATTTGATATCCTCATGTAATCTTTGAAATTTATGTGTTAGCAAGGGGGATAGTTGATGTCAAAAAGCATGAGAAGGAATTTTTTTTCCCTAATGGTTGAACACATTTAAAACCTTAAAATTTCTAAGGGGAGAAGGACATAAGGGTACATATACTCATGTTTTATTATTTTACACCTTTTTGTTGATGTCAAAAGGGTGAGAAAATTGGGAGCAAAAATAATAGAAATCAAGAGAAAGCATAAATAAGATAAATATTTGGAGCAAAAACTGGTGGCAAAACTAATTGTGCAAAAGGGGGAGAAGTATAATAATAAAAGATGTTGAAACATCATGAGCATATTGTCATTCATTGAATATTTGATGCATTAATTGAGGGGGAGCCTTATTTGGTGTAACCCATTATATATATATTTGCTAGTACATTTGTTGTCATCAAAAAGAGGGAGATTGTTGACTCCATGAGTCCATTCTGGTTTTGATAATGACAAATCACTTGGTATTTGATCTGTGCGTTGAGTTTGTGAACAGGACTTATATTAAGCATGCACGAAAGGATATCGAGTCATGGAAACCATTAAGTAAAGCACACATATCTTAGCAAGATCTATAAAACTCAAAGAGTACGAGAATCAAGATGCAAGCGGCAAAGTTCAAGCATAGCGTAGGAATTGGTACTTAGACCTCATGTATTTACATTTTAGTATGATTTAATTTGAGGCTCAATATAACTTAGAAAGACTTTAGGATTCATGCATTTCATGTATATCATTAGGGAACTTTCATGAACTTAGAAATACTTTTAAAATCATGGAAAATATGTTTTATAAAAGACTCAAGAAGGAGAGCAAAGTAGAATTTTAAATTAGAAAAGAAAAATTTAGAAAATGGAGACTTCAGTTGACTGAACTTTAAGTTCGGTTGACTGAATAATTTCCTCATACGTCTGAAGAATAAGTTCAGACGTCTGAAGATTTATGGGTGAAAAACAACAACTGGCAAAAGCACCTCAGATGACTAAACCTTAAGCTTGGTCGTCTGAACTCGACACTTCGGTCATCTGAACCTTGACCTCGGTCGTCTGACCCTATGTCCATGCTATTTTTTCAAAGGATAAAAAGGACTTTGGTCGTATGGGCCCTTGGCCTCAATCGTCTAAATTTGAGGGAAAGATTAAAAATTTAATTTTTATTGAGCAAACACACAAGATATCTTTTGATCTAACGGTTGAGATCAATTCTAAGGGTAAGACACTATATATTCTAAATATCTAAACCCTAGTACGGATGAAAAATGAAAAGAGAAGAGAAGAGAACTTTGATTTGAAAGAGAATTGAGAAAGTTGAGCATATTGATACACAATTGCCTGCACTCTAGCCTACATACATCAAGCTTAGGCAAATCAACTCAGAATATCTAAAGGAACTCATTTACTCATCTTGTGTTCATTCTAATATTAAGGTTTGGTAAATCAATCTTCTCGTTAAGAGTTATTTTCATAGAGTTTCATCATTTAAACTGATTAGTTGATTGGTATTCATTTTTCAAAGAGTTTGGTTTTACAAAATCTATTTTTGATTAAGTGTGAAGAGTTTGATCTTGAGTGTGCTTATATTTATATATTAAAATCATTTTTGATAAGATTATCACTTGAGAAAAGCTGTTCATTGATTAAATCTTTTTGAGTCAAGTGTTTTTTTTTTATTCAACGACTTGATACTTTTCATATTGCAAAACGACTTGTTTGAATATCCATAGTGTTTAGACTGATATATTATCAAAGGATATCTTCTGAAACTTTATATTCAGTGTATGATCTTTGGAATACATATCGTTTATATATATTTGCATATTACAAAGATCGGGTTGTGAGTGACTATTTGAAAGAAAGCTTTATGTTTTTAGATTGATAAATATTCAAGATAAAGGCTTTGATAAGTTCACACTAGATGTCTGTGCATTTTTGCCAAGTGAACTAAGAACCCTAATATTCTCCAAAGCGTTTTAAATATATCATTACTTGGGAGTTTTTGTTGAAAAGGGTTTTACGTGTTGAAACATATCATACATGAATGATTGTATCGTTTCATACATTTTGAGCTTCAAGTTATATCATATGTTAATATATTAGGAATTTGAATTGTACTCACGAGCCTTTTTTTGGAAGCATTTTTGAGTATTTTTACAGATTCTATTGTATACACGGTTCGGTGTGTGAACCGGTGTTTGAGGAGAGAGTTGTATCTCTTGTAAGTAGTGGAGTAGGAGGGAGTTGTACCTCTTGTAAGTAGTGAATTGTAAGGGAAGTTTCGTCCCAATTTAAGGAGCAGGGATTTTAGTGAAATCCTTGAGTGGTTGCTCAAGGCAAAGACGTAGGCCGAGTTGGCCGAATCTCATAAAAACCGTGTTTGTCTTCTCTTTTCCCTTTACTTTTTACTTTCAGCACTATGTTTAAATTGTTCATATTGCATGTGTAGGTTGAATAACATTGCACACAATTAATTGGGTAATAAGAACTCATTGGTAACTGTACAGGTAGGGTTTAAGTGGTAAATAGATTCAAAGAATTTTAAAATACTCTATTCACCCCCCCCCCCTTTGGGATTACACCTAACTCAACACTGAGCAATCTGATCGACCGAACCTTAAAAATGGTCAACCGAACCTTTCGGGTTGCACAATTTTTATCGAGGTTATTTGGGGTTAAAATAGGGTTAATTTTCTTAAACTGTTTTAAAATAATTTTAATAATTCCCTTGGTATCCCCAATGGTCATAATTCTTCCCATGTATATAAATATGAGTTCATTTGCACAACTTAAGCTAAGATTAGGGAGTTTGATTAAGAAAATTTTTCTATGAATTTTTGAGAGCCCTTTCTTCATTCACAACCCATATACTCTTCCATTGATCATTCCTTTGAAAAATAATCTTGAGTGAGAGTATCCTACATCATCCTACATAGCTCACCATTGCTAAAACTCTCATTGTTGTGATTATGTGATTGCTTTTTGATTAAGAGTTTAGCCCATAGTTTTTACCCCGATTTGATCAATAAATCTAGTGTGTGGGAAAAACTTGGAAGCTTGGGAGTCTTTGCATTTGTATTGCAAGACTCCTAAGCTTGTTGTGTGATTTGTAAAGCAAAATATTTTTTTTACAAGCTTATACTCAAATATCTCTTGTGCATAATATTTTTCGAAAATCCTTTTTGAGATATTTGATCATTATATTAGAAATGTTTTAAACCCTACTTGTGATTGATACTTAGTATCAGCAAGGGCTTGATACTTAGTCTCAATGCTAGAGCGAGCAACAATAGTGTGCTTTTTGCTTTGCCAAGAGATAAGAGAGTCACCAAGTAGAAAAAGGAAACCAATGGTAAACCGGTAATTAGTAGGGTCCTTTGCCCAATCAGCATCAGAATAAACCTACAACTTCAAGGATGAGTGAGAGGAAAAATGACGCCCATGAAATAATGTTCCCTTCACATAGCGTAAGATGCGAAGAACAGCTGCATAGTGAACAGAAAGAGGAGCCAACATAAACTGGCTAACAAGGTGCACTGTATAGGCAATGTATAGTCTAGTGACAGTGAGATAAATCAAGCTCCCAACAAACTGTCAGTCACGAGTGGCATCGAAAAGGAGCTCCCCATCAGTAAGATAAAGTTTGATGTTTGGCTCTAGCAGACTATCAACTATCTTACAATTTGTGAGACCGAAACATGTGAGAAGATCAGAAGCATACTTGGCTTGGGTCAAAGAGTAGCCATCAGAGGTAGGGGACACCTCTAAGTTGAGGAAGTAGCTAAGAGAACCGAGGTGTTTCATCTCAAACAGCTGACACAAAAACTGCTTAAGCTCATGAATACTAGAAGTATCATCACCAGTAATGATCATATCATCAACATAAAGTAGTAGTATAGTGATGCCAGTATCAGTGTGACGAGTAAAAAGAGCTGAATCATAGGGGCTAAAAGCAAACCCAAGCTATGCAACAGTGGAGCTGAACTTGGCAAACCAAGCATGGGGAGCTTGCTTAAGCCCATATAATACATGTCGAAGACGAAAAACCTTACCAGGAGGATGAGGATACCCTGGAGGAGGCTGCATATATACCTCCTCAGCCAAATCACCATGTAAGAAGGCATTCTTGACATCCATTTGAAATAAAGGCCATCGTCAGGGCAGAGGCAACAACCAAAACGGAGCGAACGGAGGTGTTGAATTTTTGAGTCCTATCTCATTTTTTATAATAACAAATACAAGATATTTAATGCTTACCAAGTTTGTGTGTAGGATCAAATTGGCAAAATCATATGGCGGCACATAGTGGCTTGAAGAAAAAGAAGACCCAAAGTGTCCAATTTCTTTGTAATTTATTTTCAATTCATTGGTTCTGTAATAAGTATCTATCGGTCTATAATAATTAATGCATGTCATCCATGGTAGGGACTATAAGCTCAAGACCATAGATTGACCTTAGGGATCACCCTTTGGTCGACCAAAGGTCGATCAATGCCAGATTTTTGGGACTAAGTAAAAAGACCTTTGAAAAGACCCTATGTCCTTACACTAGCACTTAGGAAAGTCCCCATTATCAAATATGCTATCAGGGGAAGTTAATTTTCAAAAATAGGACTTAAATGAACAAAGTTAGTGTGCCATTTGAACAAACCCTAACATACAGAACAACTTTGGTCGACCAAACCTCCCTAGGTCAACAGTTGACCATTTGGTCGACTGAACCCCAAACATACTAAGACCTTCGATCGTTCGAACCTCCCCAGTGTCAAAGGTTTGACTATTTGGTTGACCAAGCTTAAAATGAGAGTCAACACCCTGGTCGACCAAACTGGTACATGGGAAAATCCCAACGCCCTAGTCGACCGAACTTGAAGAAGAAAAAGGTCTGGTTGATCGAATGCTCAACTTTGGTTAACCAAACTTAGCCGACCGAACCTCAGAGGTTCCAAAATCACCTTAAGTTTGGTCGACCAACTCCTTAGTTCAAAAACACCCTGGTTGACCAAACTGAGCAATCTGGTCGATCGAACCTTAAAAATGGTCGACCGAACCTCTCGGGTAGCACAATTTTTACCGAGGTTATTTGGGGTTAAAATAGGGTTAATTTTCTTAAACTCTTTTAAAATAACTTTAATAATTCCCTTGGTGTCCCCAACGATCATAATCCTTCACATGTCTATAAATATGAGTTCATTTGCACAACTTAAGTTAAGATTATGGAGTTTGATTAAGAAAATTTTTCTTTGAATTTTTGAGAGCCCTTTCTTCATACACAACCCATATACTCTTCCATTGATCATTCCTTTGAAAAATAATCTTGAGTGAGAGTATCCTACATCATCCTGCATAGCTCACCATTGCTAAAGCTCTCATTGGTGTGATTATGATTGCTTTTCGATTAAGAGTTTAACCCAAAGTTTTTACCCCGATTTGATCAATAAATCCAGTGTGTGGGAAAAACTTGGAAGCTTGTGAGCCTTAGCATTTGTATTGCAAGACTCCTAAGCTTGCAGTGTGATTTTTTAAGCAAAATATTTTTTTTACAAGCTTATACTCAAATATCTCTTATGCATAATATTTTTCGAAAATCCGTTTTGAGATATTTGATGCTTTTAATTTTTGCAATTTAAATTTCAGCACTTGAATGTTCATGATTTATTATTGTGAATGATTGGGTTTATAATTGCATAGATAGACCCTAGGTTTGTGTAATACTGCTTGTTGGATTAGTTGAATCTAGGACAAAATTCATAAATACCCAATTCACTCCCCTCTTGGGAATACACCAATTCCAACAGGAGGTAATATGAGTAATAGGGGGCAAATGTCTCCTCATAATCAATATCATACTCTTGTGTAAAGCCCTTTGCCACTAAACGAGCTTTATGTCTTACTTCAGAACCGTCAGAGTTCGTTTTCCTTTTATACACCCACTTGTTCCCAACTATAGTCTTTCCATAAGGCAGGTCAACTAGGTCCCAAGTATGAGTTTTGTGAAGTGCGTCAAGTTCTTCGGACATAGCTTGCTGCCAAATAGGAACAGAACAAGCTTCACGATAATTGCGAGGCTCGTGAAGAGAGTCAAGAGTAGAAAAACAGTGGTAATCACTAAGATAGGTAGGAAGTGCCCTTACTCTACTAGAACAACAAACATCCAAATCAGAGGACTTAGGTGAAGTGGATGCGATGGCATGATCATTAGACGATCCAGGTTCGTAAGAGGCAGACATGGAGTTATCACCTGATGAGTTGTCATGACCTTCATTAGAGGAAAAATCTAGAGAGGGATCTATGGCAGGGTCGTGAAAATTAGAGAGTATGAGGGACAATTGGATGAAAGTGGAGAGATATTAGTGAACATTTTGTGTTCCCAAAATTGAACATGTCGAGACTCGAAGACGCTTGGATATGGGGTCATAGCACTGATAACCCTTGTGTTCAATGCCATAACCAAGAAAGCAACAAAGATGAGAGCGAGGTTCAAGTTTTGTATGTTCATGAGGTGGGAGTAAAACAAAGCAAGCACAACCAAATACTTTGAGAAGAGAATAATCAGGTACCTTTCCATAGAGGACCTCATATGGAGATTTATTGGAAAGAGTAGGTGTTGGAACTCAATTAATAGTTTAAACAGCAGTAAGAGCGGCTTCTCCCCAAAAGGATTTTGGGAGGGATGTAGAGAAAAGTTGAGAGCGAATAGTGTCAAGAATGTGATGATGCTTACGTTATGCACGACCATTCCGTTGGGAGGTAGATGGACAACATCGATGGGACAAGGTGCTTGCCTATTTAATTTCTTCAATGAAAGGGGTAGAAGTATACTTCAAGGCATTATCGGACCGAAAAACTTTAATGGTGCAATGAGTTTTTATCGTCTGCTTAAAATTGCGAAAAGCATTAAGCAACCCTGTGCGATTATGAAAAAGATAAATCCATGTATACTGAGAGTAATCATCAATAAAAATAACAAAATAACGAGACTTGCCCTTAGTAGAGATAGGAGCAGGTCCCTAAATATCAGAATGAACCAAATCAAAAGGTGTAGAAAACAAAGAATTACTTTCATTAAAAGATAAAACTTTCTGTTTCCTAAGTTACCAATCAAAAGGTTCAAATTTAACATTTCCTAAGCAACCACTAGAAGCTAAAGACTGAACACGAGACAAAGAGGTATGACCAAGATAAGAGTACCAAACACTAGAAGACATGGTAGCAGTAAGAGACAGAGTAGAACAAGAACTAGGCAAATGTAGAGATGTGAGCTCGAAAAGGCAACCAACTTTATGCTCGGTCCCTACTAGCTGGCCTGTCTTCGAATCCTGTAAATCACAACCTTTGTGAGAAAAGGTTAAGATAAAACCACTTTCAACAAGTTGACTAACAAAAAGGAGATTTAGAGACAAGTTAGGCACAACATATGTGTCAGGTATAGAAAGAGTTGGTGTAGAAACATGACCAAGATGACTAACAAACATATATGAACCATCAGCAGTATAAATTAAGGGAACAAGATTTAAAGACTTCCTATGAGTCACTAAAGAGGAATCAGAGGTCATATGATTGCAACATGCTGAGTCAATAAACCAAGATGTAGAGTTACTTGTGGAGACTAATAAGGCAGTAGAAGTACGAGATATAACTTGGGTGATAATTGCCTCAAGGTCAGCTACAGAAAGAGATGACAAAGAAGGTGCAGAAGATGAATCAGAAGCCGAGGAGTTGGTGGAGACAACAACAACAAGCTTGGAAAAGTAAGATGACTTAGCCTTAATAGCATCCCTAGCATCCTTAGCCTTCTTCTTAGGACAATCGAAAATACGGTGGTCGTTTGCCTTATAATAGTGGCATTGGCCATTGAAACGACATGGTTTAGAAGAAGCAACAGCTGCAGCAGGATTAGCCGAAGTAGATGAGCTAAATGGAGCAGTAGCCAAGACCATATCGGTAGAATGAACCCAATGAGTCTATTGTCGTGTCTCCTTAAAAATTAGCTCCACAAGAGCAACCTTAAGTGTAGGAAGAGGAGATTGACGTAACAAAGATGCTCAAGTATTCTCAAATTCATCCTGGATATGCATCATAAAATATATGAACTAACAACAATCTTGATATGCAACAAAAAGCTTAATTGACTGCTCATCAGAAAAAGCAGGGTCAGCTTGAGAAAGCTGATCCCAAATGCTACTAACCTGAGCATAAAACTCGACAATAGACTGTCCAGGTTCCTAACGCATCTAGGAAAGCCTAGTTTCCAACTGAAACTCGAGAGTAGCATCACTACCATAGTTGTATCATTTTACCAAAAAATCTCAAGCAAGTTTGGCATTTCGAAACTTAGGAAGTAGACTCTAAATGGAAGGAACTGATGTATTAATAAACCAAGAAAGGATCTTACAGTGAGTACTTTCCCATTCATCAAGAGCCTCATCAAACTCCTCTGTGGATTGCTTGTCAATTTTTGTGGGTTTTTGTTTTGTTCTAGTGACAAAACGTCATAATCTCTGACCAATCAGAAAAACTGACATTTGTTGGGTCCAAGCATTATAGTTGGCGCCATTCAAAACAATCTCTATAGGGCGAACAACATCATTTAAAGAAGCCATAAAAAAAAAAATGATAATGCTGACCGATTTAGAGCAAAAAGAGGGCATCGATTGAATGAGCACGAAAAACTAGTCAAAGAAAACCAACTTTGCCGAAGCTCCGCCAAAAGTGGCGGCGGACGGTGGCTAGAAAATTTTGGAAGGTCGTCGGAGATGATGGCGGCGGAGTTTGGCCACTGGTGATTGGGCTCGTGAGGTGTATAGTGTCGAATCAAAATGATTTTTGGACCAAGTGAAAAACTCTAGAGCAATGGAATCGATTTATGGTATTAGAATACCAATGGCGAGAGAGTGTCGGAACCAAAAGAAAGACACCAACTAGCGGTCAAGAACCCAACTTGGCTCTGATACCATGTTAAAACTAATAGAAGAAAGAAAGAGTTGTAAATAACTTTTATATTCAAGCATATATAAAACTGTACAAGGGTCATCTTTTTATTGGTGAAGGAAACAAGTTCACAAAGGTAAATCATTAATGACATTAATGCTAATTACACAAATCATGCTCTAATTACAGAAATAATGGAGACTGACCAAATCATAAAGATTAGGGTAATATGCTAACAGGTATGAACATTATTTCTAAGAGTCTAGATCATCGATTGACATTCTTGTTGCTGACTATTCCAAACCCCATTTGGTGTGCATTTTTCATTTTTTTTGGGGGGGGGGGGGGGGGGGGAAGGGGTTAAAATCAAATCACCCTGAAATGGAAAGAAGCAACAATGTGTTTCTATCTTAGAGTTTGCAGATTGTTGGTAAGTGTATATTTTGTTATATATAATAACTGAGAAAGTTTTCCCTAGATGGATGACTGAGTCCAGTGATTTAAAACAACAAACCCCAACCACTAAACCCCTCATGATAGGGTTGTGCAACCCAAAGGCAGGACCTATCCTGGCTGGCCGACTAGGATAAGTTAACTAAACTCCAAAAGTCAGATCAGCTTCCTCAATCCTAACTAACGGGGAGCCTATCCAC
Organism: Malania oleifera; assembly: GCF_029873635.1. NCBI lineage: Eukaryota > Viridiplantae > Streptophyta > Magnoliopsida > Santalales > Ximeniaceae > Malania > Malania oleifera. Next base: position 121,091,763 of record NC_080418.1, on the reverse strand, counting down.
AACATAGGCACTATCGACTGCTAAATACCACATACTATCTGAGTTATGTGGTTGTACTCTGAACTAAATATAGCTACGATACCGTACCCTGCTAACTGAATCTGATCTATCAGGGTTTGATACTATATATGTAACTGATAATTCTATAATACTATTTTTCCATGATTTTGAAATAACCATAACATTACAAAACCGTTCTGAAAATCTGAGTAACTATCTGAATATTTAATGACTGTATTTCTATGTATCTGATAATCTGAGTGTTATGGTTTTGAAATCATGGTGTTCTCAAACTGCTAAAAATATATGTTTCTCTACATTTGCTATAAAACATGTTTTAAATATACTATATAATTTCAATTTGTATATGTACTGTAAATTGATCATTCCATAAAATATATAAATAAATCCCTTGATATCTTGTACTAGTATACTGTAAAACATGATATTGGTAGCTGCATAAATACTGTTCTAATTTGCTATAAGCTCATGCCACACGATTTAAATGAATAAGTTCACATGCTCTAAAATCTGTATTTTATGCTATACTAATATTTTATAATCTGAATAATCATAATAATCTGGTAAAACATGTCATTTTTGCTGATATTCATACTAAAATTCCGAGCATAGCATATTTCCCTTACTTGACTATCTGAACACTAGTCACTATTTACAGTCCCACGTGTGCAACATTCATAATTTCAACATCCTAAAATAACACACATGATAGCCCAATCAAACAAATGAATTTGCCTAAAAATTATCGCATACATTTTTCCCCAAATCCACATATGCTTACTTCCTAAACTATAGTCCATATATCATTTCTGAAAGTATAATACCCTGATTTTACTTCACAATACCCCAGTATATTCGCATATAATGCAGAATCTAACCTCAAATGAGCTGGATAATACTAAAAACACTCAAATAAAATACTTACCCTTGTTTTCGAATGGTTCGCAAGTTGGCCTATTCAAAATCACTCCAGCATATTTGAAGAGAATATTCCTAGGAGTGACGTAGCTACTTAAGATCGTCGAACCAGCAAAGAATGGGGTTGAAAACTTAGAGAGAAGCAGAGAGAGATGAAGCTAGAGAGAGAGAGAGAGAGAGAGAGAGAGAGTCCTGCATGTCAATTTTGCTCGCAGAAAAGAATTTTTTGGCTACTTATACTCCTGGTTTCGTCGACCAGGCAAAGAAGCAAGTTCGTCGATGAACACACTACCCTCATCGACAAAATTCAGAGCCTGAAAACAGCCTCTTGGTAAATTCTTGTTGACGATACATGTGTTCAAGTTGACGATCCAAAGAAGGATACTCGTCGACGAGAACCCTGCATTCGTCGACGAGACCTTGTAAGTTCTCTTTTAGAATTTTCCTGTTCCTCTCTTTTCTTTTATTATTTAATTACCATAATTCTACGGGTCTTTACAAAAGCTTCCTTGAAACCCTGCTTGTGCCCTTTGTATAAAGCCCCCCCGAGGCCCCTCATGATTTACTTATATAGCTAAGTAAAATCTACTTCCTGCATTTCTAATTTTGTTACTTTTCTCTGTGAAATCTGATGTGTAAAAACGAGTGCGGGCCTTGGGGTGTGATACTTTTTCCTGGGTGATGATCTGATTGTGTGAAGGATATGGTGGTCTGGTTGTAATCTTGCGGGTTTCAGGGATGAAGACAAGTCACCTCATTTTGACCTAATGAGTGGAACTGGAGTTGACTCACGTGAGTCAACCCAATGAGTTGTTTCGTGAGTAGGCTGGGGGTTTGCTTTTGAGTTGGGCCTCCGGTGATTTTTAGGAGATGGGTTAGAGGTCAAATTTTAAAAACAAGTTGGCAGGCCCATTTAAAACGAAGTCAGTGGGCTTAGTTATATTTTTAAACGGGTTTGGAGTTTTTTAAAAGAGACTAGTGGGCTTATTTCTCAAACAGAGTCGGTGGGCTTCAAGAGGGGGAGGGCGAGTTTCTAAATGGGCTTGGCTCGATTACATATTTAAAATAAAACGGGTTGGGGGTCTCTTAAATGACAAACGGTCCTGGGATTTAGAATAGATGGGTTTTTATTTCAAACTGAAATAGGCTTGGGGTTTTACTCTTTAAAAAAGGGCATGTGCTTGAGAGTTTACAACACATGTGGGCTGGGTGTCTTGGATTACAAACCAAGCTCTAGGGGACTGATCATCAAAGGGGTTAGGTTCGAGTTGTTCAAACCCGAATGCAGGCTGGGAGTTTGGGATTCAGGTGTGGTGAGTGTTGGAAGATCTGAACCTAGGTTCGGGTTTGGGTTAGGTGTTGTGGGACTGAATTCGGATTCGAGTATGAACCTGAGTCCTGGGTAGGGGGAGAGACCTCAAGTCTTCAACTCCTCTAGCCTTCTCTCCTTCTCCCTCTTGTATCTATTTGACTGGGAATTCTACGTGTTCTGAGTGCTCTGCGGATCTATTTCTGTAGAGTTCCCTTTCTACAATTCTCAACTGAGCAGGGTCTCCTCCTCTTAAGCTTTTCTTTCTCTCCCTAACTCTACGGAGTTCTCCCTAGTGCTCTCCAAATTTTTTCTACAGGGGCTTTGATGCTCTAATAATTTCCCTCTCAATTTCTACAGGGTATTCTTGCTTTTTCGAGGGGTGTCTCTATTTTTTCAGCATTTCATCTTATGCTTCTCCCCTGGTGCCCTTTGCAGTGTGTGAGCCTCCCTATTTATAGGGAGGTGGGGTGACCTTCTTGGCGCCAAAATCCCTCTTCTACTAACCGATTCCCCCACCAACAAACTTGGCAGGGAATGATTCCTCTTAACCACTCCCACGTGTGATTCTACTTTTTGATTTTATTTTATTTTTTGAATTTTCTGCTAACAGATTGATTTAGTGGCTTTTCTGTGCACAGGGGCTTTGAGGGAGAACATTCTAGGTGGCAGCTTGGTAGTGGACAGCTTGGCATCTTCATTTTCATTGAATTTTGTATATATATTTTCTATTTTATTATATTTTGTCATTTTCTGTACGAATGTATCCCCGGGTTGCTCCTCCTGCAACCATTATTTGTGTACTCCTCTATTTGGTGCTTTTTTTTTTTGGGTATGTATGTCATGTTAATTCCTTAGTGTACACTCCATTTTTATATCCTACATTGCTTGTGTGCCTAGCACTGCAATTGTACATGTGCACCTTCCCCTTTCAATAAAATGTGACCTCACCTTTCTAATATTCCAATTGCAATTCCATGTCACATTTAGACAATTTTGTCCCTAAGAAAAACCTGATAATTAAAAATGACTTTAAGACCCCACCTAAAGCATCCGGCTCTTAAAGGACCCACTTAATTAAAAATTTTCAATTCCTTATATCTAAAACTCAAATTTTAAACCAACCATGACTTAATTTTGAAATTCATCATGGAACCTAGACTTTGAAAACACCATCCAATCCAATGAGAGGGTTATTTGTGGAACCTCTTGTAAAATTTAGAAGAGACTAATTTTACAACTAGCATGATTTCCAACTCAAAAAGGAAAGAAATAAAAGATTCAACTTAAGGACCTCAACTAAAAGTGAAAATTTAAAATTCATTCCGATCAGTGGGACTTATTTTGAAAGAAAGAAATTGACTTTTAAAACCGAAAGGGTTTATTTTAAGAATGCTTGCTTTTGGTTTATTTTGCAACCCTTGAATAAGGAAAGAGATTGATTTTGCAACTAAAGAAATTTTTGTAAAAGCTCAGTGCAGAGAGAACTCAAAACTTTCCTAGAATATTGGGACTCGATCTAAAATAGTAAGACTATTTTGAAATGACCTTGATTTCGATAATGAGACTCTAATTTTGAAAAGAACTTAAAATTGAAACAATCGGAGCTCTAATCAGTTTTAAAGTCAATTTTACTATACTGGGTCTTTTGAAAAAGACCTGATAAACATTAGGGTGTCTACACTAATAATAATAATAATAATAATAATAATAATAATAATAATAATAATAATAACGACGCATTTGTTATATTTGGGCCGGACCAAATTGGGTGTTTACAAATACCAAATGGATCAAATTTTTTGGATGATTGTTAAAAACTATAATTGAGTGAGAAAATGAAAGGAAAAAAAAAAAAAAAGTTGCTCTCAATGCGGTATGAAGCCTACAATATAAATTCTAACTTTAAAATTAATCTTTTCCACTTGTGAGGAGTTAGTAGACCAAAACATTCTTACTTTAATATAATTTTTTCCTATTTTAAAATGAAAAATTGATTATACATTTTGAGTTTTTAGGCTAGCTAGTGTTTTTGAAAATGAAAAAAAAATAAAAAATAGTTACGTAATAATAAGAAAATTTGAAATTAAGATGGCCTAATATTTTGATATTTACGAATAAAAATATTTTTAGACACATAATAATAATATATATATTGTTAAAAATCTTATCCTTCAAGCTGATGTTCAATTAAATGATTAATTTTATATTTATTTTTATGTCAAAAAAATAAATTTAAAATATTTTTAAGTAAATTAAGATTCACAAATTATAAATTTGAATAAATAATGTTATAAGTGCATTACATGATATTTGACTGTTTCAATCTTTTTATAAAACTAATCAACGAACTATCTCTAGTATAATTATTGTATATTGAGGAGAGTGTTGTATTTTATTTTATTTTTTCTCTTCAAAAGTCCATTAAATTTTAACTACATGATGCGAAATAAATTATTTTTTATTTTTTTATATTCTTAATTCTCTTGACCCTAAAAATAGAGCCCGTCAACACTAAAATTCCAATCATCCTTAAGAGAAATCAAAGTTTAACTCAAATGACACACCTCTCAACTATCAAAACAAGAGATTAAAATTTGATTTCTCAAAAACAATTTTTTCTTCTAATATTTAGGAATATGAATTTTAACTCTTAGATTTAAATTTGCTTAAATTTTAATAAAATTTAATATTACCAAATTTATATAAATATAAATTGAATATATGAAATTCAAACCTAGGATTAAGGGTGGCAAAACGGGCTGATGGATTGGGTTTAGATAGGTCATAAACAGGTAGAGATTAAACAGGTTTGGACTCGGATCGATCCATTTACTAACAAGTGACTAACATATAAATCCAAACCCACTTGTTTAATAAACGGGTCATAGAAAAGTAGTCGCTAAGAACTTGTTTTAAAATATAATTTATTTATTTTTAATTTTTTAAAAAATAATGCATATTAAGTGGCATATATATATTTTTTAAAAGAACCACATTCTTTTATTTTATTTATTAATATCTTAATAAAAAAAATTAAATGCAGAAAATAGTATATTTCTTTAATTAATATTTTTTTAATATAATATAATATATATATCAAATTAAACCAGTCACGGCACTCAACTTAAACTCGTTCAATTTATTTATTAAATAAATTGAAGTTTTGACTGACTCTTGGGGTAATGAGTACTGAATAAGCAGCACGTGAAGGTGGGCATGTGAGTGATGGTGTATTTTCAGTGCAAAGTGGCGTAGAAACTAGAAAGCACGCTATGGGTAGGGGTGAAGGATGGGGTGGTCCCACCCGGTCCAGTGCACTCCTACCTCAGCATTGAGTGGGAGGAGGGGTTGTTAGGTTTGGTGGGTTAGGCTTATTAAGCTGGTGCAAGGAGAAATCATTACACCCTAATTTGGTAATATTATGCAGCACAGCTGTCCTTAATTAAGTCTTTTAATTATCAACTCTAAGAATTATTAAAAGGATTAAAGGGATGTACAGATTGCGCTTCTTAAAATTCATTAGTCAAAAATAAGAAAATTTGAATTTAAATTAAAAAAAAGGAAAAGAAATATGAAATATAAGATAGAGTAGATAAAAAAATATATTGAATCAACAAACCTTTCGTGATGATAATTCAATAAAACTATATATATATATATATATATATATATATATAGAGGTGTGGACCGATGTCCCTATTAAAAAGTCAGAAAGGAAACAAGGGAAGTATCAACAAACCTTTCGTGATGATAATTCAATAAAACTATCTATATATATATATATATATATATATATAGAGGTGTGGACCGATGTCCCTATTAAAAAGTCAGAAAGGAAACAAGGGAAGATTGGTGAGTTAAATGGGAGGCCCAACCCCAATCTTCAAAGGTAAGAAACATGGAAATAAGGACTTTTTAGTGAATAAAAATAATTATAATAATTATTGTTAGTGTCAAATGTGAATGTATGCATATATTGTTTAATTGTCTTGAAAAATATATAAAAAAATTTCATTTATTTATCTATTATTTTGCCCCTGCTACGAAATTTTTCTAGTTTCACCTCTCTCTCTCTCTCTCTCTCTATCTCTCTCTATCTCTCTCTCTCTCTCTCTCTCTCTCTCTCTCTCTCTCTCTATATATATATATATATATATATGTATGTATGTATGTATGCATGTATATCTTTTAGTTGAAATTCATATAAGAGTTTTTAGATACCCAATTTTGTCTAGGTCTTTACATAGCAAAATTTGAATTTTTAGTGCCTGCATCGGTCTTTATCTAGGTAAAATTTCCCATACAATTGTTGAGTTTGTACATATTTTTGTAAATATTATGAAAATGGGAAAAATACATGGAAAATAGAAAAAAATAAAAAATAAAAACAAAAAAATAAAGTCCACTGGCCAGCATCCATACTTGCACCTGCACACACATCACAAAAAAGCTTTAGTTGATAAATTAGAATAAAAGAACAAATTTGTGTTAAATTTGATTAAACAATTAAAAATTGATTGACCAATTGAATTTTATCAACACATTTGTTTTAAGTTTAATTGATCAATTTGAATTGATTGATCAATCAAACTTAATTGGGTTGTTCTCTTCGGAGCCTACAAATAGAAGATTTCAAAAGGATGATGGGGGAGAACAATTGAGGAGAACAATTGGGGAAAATACTCAAGGAGAACTGATTATTTGAAAGAGTAGGAAATATTTCAGAGAAAATTGGATACTGAAAAGATGAGAAAAAGGTTGAGTGGTTGAGATTGAAGAAATTGGGAAGAGTTGAAAATTGAAGGGCTCAAATTGCCAAGGTAGCAGAGGCTTGGTAGTATAGAATAAAAGTGGTTTGGGCAAAGAGGAGCTGGTTGGTTTGAGGGATCTAGAAGCAGAGAAATAAAAAGGTTAGTGTTGATTTCCTTTAATTTAGTTTGATTATGAGTTTGTAAGTATGGGTTCAAGCACAAAAAATTCAAACTGATTCCTTTTAAAATTTTGAATGAAAAATTGTTGAAATCCTCAATATCAATCCTAGGTACTTGGTCCGTATATGAAGTTTTAACCCAAAAACTTGAATGTCATAACCAATTTGGGTCTGATAGCCCATATTCAAATACATTAGACCCAACCTAGGAATCGAGGTCCAAGTCAATTGACTTGTTTACCCAAGACCCAAGTCAACCCTTGACCTGGGTCAATTGATCCTTTAATCCAATTAACTAAACCTTCCCAAAGCTTAATAGTTCGACTAGGCACAAGTCCCAGTTGATCCTGTTAAACTAGCTCAAATCAAATCATGCCCAATTGTGTTTGAGTTAATTTAGCCCAAAAACTAGCCATCAAAGCCCAATTACCCTTAACCTAGAACACATTAGATTCATTGACATTAGGGCCATTTAATTTTACCAATGCCCAATTGAGTTCACTTTAAAATTAACTAGCATTTAACCTAATTGGGCCTAATTAAACCCAATAGTCCACTAGCTTAAGGCCCACTCATTCGATTATACGCAAGTCCACAAAGCCTAATTGGTCCAGTTGGCTAAGTCCAATTACATTAAACTAAAACCCAATTAAGCCCAATCCATTACCTAACCTAGCCTAAACCTAGTTCAATCCAGAGGCCTCAAGACCAATACCCTCAAACCAATACTCATCTAGATATAAGCCCAAAATTTAGGTTAATTTAATTTAGGCTTTAGGTCCGTTTGCTTCCCAAAAAATCAAAGAAAACTCAAGAAAATCCATAAAAGACTCAAATGAAAATCGAAGAAAAAAGAAGGTGAATCTTATCTTTAGGGTGATTGATCTGAGCTTGAATTTGAAAGTAGAGAGCTCAAATTTATTTGCTCATATTCCTCTTTCGATTAGGCTTGCAAAATGAGAAAAAATAGAGTGAGAATGAGAAAAGAGAAAAAGAAAATAAAAAAGAAAGAAGAAAAAAAGAGATTAAGAGAGGGAAAGAGTCGTTCGAGAGAAACATAGAAAAGATGAGAGAAAAAAGAAAGAGAGAAAGATCGAAGAGAAACAGAGAGAGAGAGAGAGAGAGAGAGAGAGTCGCCGAGAGAGAGGCGTAGAGAGATGGGAGAGACAGGAGAGAGAGACGGGAGAGAGAGAGATGTGAGGCCTTTCGGAGAGAGTGCTAAAAGAGCCCCTCTAATAGCGCACCGCTGCACAGAGAAAGAGATAGAAAAGAAGGAAAAAGTGAGATAGAGAGAAGAGAGAGAGAAAGAGAGTGAGAGAGGGGAGGAGATTATTGAGAGGAGAGAGAGAGCAACGAGCGCCCCCTGCGCTGGTGGAAGAATCGAGAGAGAGGAGAAGTTTGGCCGCCCGCGCCCCGCCCGCCTCCCCCCAAGAAAGAGAAAAGAAAAGAAGAAAAAAATAGAAATACTATAATTTTTTTAAAAAAAGAAAATAAGTGGGAGGTATGTCACCGTACAGACAATGACATGCGGCGTAGCTAAAACCATGCATTTGGGAGCTACGTGACACGATCCTGCCTCTCACATAACTGAACTCTTGATCCCAATCCTGGTATACACAGACCGAGATTACTGGATCGTTAGCCTATGTCTAGTCTAGTGACCAATCAAATGAGTAAAAATTAGGTGTTCTAACCACACCAAGGAAAAATATGTCAGTGGAGACTCTAAAATCAGAATTTCAAAAATCATCATATTTTATTCCTTCGCCTTCCCTAGGGCATCCACTGTCTGAGACGGAACATCGCAACGTAAAGCTTTGGTAGCAAGGCTAAAAACTAGCTATAAAGTTAGGGGTGAAATATTCACAGTGTAAAGTGATTCACAACTCATAGTTGCTTCCAAAACAAAAAAGAAGAAAGAATGGCCTTATAGGCAATGGAAGTGAGGAAGCTAACTACACACTTTGAAAATTTAAGCTATGTCAAATATATCAAGTAGATAACCAATACACAGATGCATTATTAAGGTAGTGTCTTGTCAACCAAAGGAGAAGAAATCGAGAACTTACATGGAATGCTTAAGTCATCCTTTGTTCAATCTTGAAGAGGTGAGCCTTGTAGAAGGGGAGCCCAATTCAATAGATCCCATTGTTAGCTTCTTTAAAGAATAACATGTCCTGAGCAATCCTAAAGAAGCCTAGAAGCAGAGGAAGAAAGAAACTCGATATGTGTTAATTGATAATGTATTGCTCTGCAAGTCTTTTATCGTGCCTTGCTTGAGGTGCTTCAAACTTTTTGAGGTTGAATATGTGCTTAAGGAAATTCATAAAGGCATATCTAGTTGTCGTCAAGGAGGTAGAAATCTTGCACACAAAGCTATGAGATTGGGCTATTATTGTCCTCCCATTTAGGATGGCACACAAAAATTTGTGCAAAGATATGACAAATGTGAAAGGTTCTTAAATATATTGAGAAGGCTAGCTACCAAGCTGACATTGCTCATGAGCCTATGACCATTTTATTGTTGGGGTTTAGATTTTCTTACACCATTACCGATAGCAATAGAGGAATGCAGAATATACTAGTCATAATTGATTGCTTTACCAAATGGGTTGAGGCAGAAGTGACAACATGAATCAGAGAGAAGAACACTAGTACATCATTTTGGAAGTGATTCATTTATAGGCACAGAGTACCAAGGGTTGTCATCACAAATCACGATATAAATTTTTCTTGTGAAAAATTTAGAGCATTCTCCTTTGAATGGGGATTAAATTGAGATTCTTATTAGCTAAAAATCCCTAGAGCAATGGACAAGTGAAAAATATCATCTTAAAGGGTTTGAGAACAAATTTGAAGAACAAGTATTGCGAATGGGTAGAAGAAATACCTCTTATTTTGTGGGCATACCACCCAACTCCTAGAACAACTAAAGGATACATGCCTTTTAACCTAGCTTTTGGTTTGGAGGCAGTTGTGGTAGTAGATATTGATATGTTGAGTCATCAAGTCAAAGCCTTTAATGAAAAGAAGAACAAAAAGTAGAGATGAGCAAACTTGGATATAGTTAAAGAAGGCAGAGATCAAGCCCAAATCAAAGTACTAATATTGATGCCCATTTTTGTTTGGGCTAATAGCCCAATTTTTAATTTTAAGAACTTAATATAGTTCTATGAGTTTCTAAGGCCTAAGTTGGGCTAATTTTGGGGGAATATGGACAGGAGCTAAGGCTAGATTTTTCATTGTGGAAAATTAATAAAAAGAAGGCATTTTGTGGGTATCTTGGGAAAGTCTAGGTTTCTTGGCTCAATACCCTAGCCTTTTGCTCGTAAAAGAAATCTTAAGGAGGCATTGAGATAGATTCAATTGGAAGGCATGCATTAACGTTAAAAAAAAAAAAACTAGGAATTACACTTCAAAGTGAAAGAGGCACTCTACGGTAGCATACGTTGAATGCTAAAGGGGTTCCACACATTCAAGGGGAAGAGGAGGAAGAAAACTTATTATCTCTTAGTTCCTCTTGGTATCATAGGGTTTTTCTCTTGGTATTCTAGCATTTCAAGTAAAGAAAAACAATGTACCCGATTTCTCTCGTGTTCTTATGTATCCACAATTAAAAGAAGTTTTAAAATATGATTGCGAGACGTTCTTGAGTACTAATGCATGTTGATGTTAAATTTTCTAGTAATTGTTTTATACTTAGGTTAAAGTTGGAATCTTTTGTCTACATTTGTACTAAAATTACAATTTTTATTTCATACTGTGTTAAAGTTGTGATCTTTACGTCATATTTGTGTTGGAGTTGCATGCTTGTGTTAAAGTTCATATTTTGTTCATTGTTCAGGTGAAAGTCACTATTTTCATCGAAATTCATATTCCTCCATGTTTGATAAAAGTTTTGATGTTTTTAACTCAAGCTATAGGGTGTATTTTGTTTGTTATTTTCAATTTTTGCAATTAAAAATGATTCAAAATTAAGAAAAAAAAACATAAAATTATGTGAAACATTTTGGGGGTGAGTGCTAGGGTTTTAGGGTTTTCTTGGGCTTTAAAAATGAGTTTCCTTAAAAATTTGATCTCTAGTCCACCAAAATTGGTGAGAATGAAAAACAAAGAATATTTACTTTTGCAAATATGGGAAAGAAATAAAAATAAAAAATCAATTTTCTTGTACATAAAGTTTGGATCATAACTTATCTTTGTTTCCTTTTTTTTTTTTAACTCTAGAGAGATTTGAATTTTGTTAGTTTAGAAACTTGCATTCTGAATTCCTTAAGTAGTCTCTTGTAGTTTAGCAATGTTTGAATAATTATTATTATTTTCAGTTTATAGCAATATTTGGCTTACCATTTTTGCTATGATATCTTTTGAGATGTTTTTTTGAGTAAGTTAAGGTAAATTGTTATTCTTGAGATATTTTATTTGCTTTATATACCTTATTTCCCTTCATATTTGCACACCAATTTGACTTTCAAGAAACCAAATTTAATTAATTCGATGATGGATACCCTAGAGAGAAGCACTAGCGCTTTTTAATAGTTTCTTGAGGTGAGGGAAGTCTTGTGTTTCATATCAAAATATTGTGAGAAACGTAAAGTGGAACATTATTAAATGAAAGGATCATAAAAGCTACTTAAAGGATAATTAATTTGATTTGGTGATTATGCTTGGGTTAGTAAGTACTGTTCGTGTGATGAGTGTGTAGTTTTGAAACCGGATCAGAGTGACCCATATAACCAACACGTGTACTGACCAATTTTCAAAATAAGGTTAAATAAAGAAAACCAACTCACCGATTTCTTAACTTACTCTTTTTTATTTTGAAAATGAGGTTCTAACTTTATTTTTAATTTTGAAAATGTAAAACAAAGGAAAAACCTTTCAAGAGTTTGAATTCGGGAGTACATTTATAAATAGTGCAAATAACCAATTTCCTTAAGATAGGGAATTAATTTGTTATGCATCCTATTAATACCCATTCTAAAAATAGTTACCATAGTAACATGTGGGTGTGTCTCCCTTAGAAAATATATTTTCTAAAATTAAGTTTTTTGAAAAATTTTGAAAAAAAAAAATGGAGGGCACAGTTGACCTCCTTCTACGGACCAATTGACCGTGCCTACTTTTGGGTTCGGCCGATTGATAAACCCATAGTGGATGGTCAACCGCTTGCAGCAAAGTTGGAAAACTTGTTTTAAATTTTTCAGATAATATTGAGTGACTCAAATCCATGAAAAGGTATTTCATAGGGTCTATGTAAAGGTATGATCTGAGATCCCATTACATTGTTACCTTTCTATATTAACACAAAAGAAAAAGAATTTTTTTTTTTTTTTGGTTTTTTAGAATTTGGCTGGACTTACGTACCATATAGGGTAGATAGATACCCTCAAAGAAGGATCAAGCAACTGTATTTCCAAAAAAAATATTTTCAAAGTGAGTTTTTTAAGAAACTTTTTTTTTTTTCGGATTTTAAAAGAAAAAAAATCTTTCATTTTGAAAAATCTTAATTTTGAAGAAAAAATTAATTTTTCAAAGATATCCTTTAAAGCACTACAATATCCTTGAAAATCTTGGTTTTCTTAAAATATTTTTAACCTATCGAAAATCCAAATCATGGATAGTGCCTTAAAAAAGATTTTTTTTTTTTAAAAAAACTTTTTTATTTTGGGATTTTGGGGAGAAAACCCATAAAACTTACAAAAATATCAACACATTGAAAATGTTGTTGTTGTTTTTTTTTTTTGGTTGCATAAATAACATTTAATTTTTTTAAATAATGATTTTTTGGTTTTTTAAGAAGAAAAACCATAAAACTGAGGAGACTAATCCAGAAGACTCATTGCATAGCCATGTTCCCAAACTTAAGTTTGACCATGACTATCAGTTGCTTGAAGCTAGATGAGCTTTGATACTACTCAATCAATGGTAATGAGATAAACTTAACCATACCTAAGCAATAAAAGGTTAGTGGTGCCATAAAACCTTTAACAAAATTAAACACACCACAATAATCATTTTAGGGGTCACCATCCTTGTTGAGGAGTCAAACCCGCGGTCCACATGTGTTGACAACAACTTACAATCAACGAGTATCCTAGTATCATAACTCTAAATTCAAGAAAAGAGAGTTTACCATGTGACAATTTATGCTGTGTCAAGTTGATTTCACCATAATTGAGCTAGGACATAAGAAGTTTAGGATGGAGCGGGATGACTCTTCAAAATTTCCGAAATGATAAAAGGGAAGACTTTGAACTCAGACCTCCTAAAGAGTTACTATTCTTAAAGTCAATTGATAATCATCTTTCTAAATATTTTACCTTGTGAAAATCCATGCATATGTTGTAAATATTTGTGTTGCAAATCCATGTTTTTAAATAGATGTGACTATAAATATTGTCCTCTTTGTTTTTACACTTGTCCCTTTGAGGTTAGTAAATATTCAATGAAAATTAAGAACCTTCTTGGTAAAAAATTAATTCACTACAAAAAATTATTTTTTATTGACGAAATTATTAGTGATGGATTCAATTTCGTCACTAAAAGTGGGTATTAGTGACGATTTTAGTAACCGCTATTAATACGGCACTATCAGTGACGAAATTGAATCCGTCACTAATAATTTTGTCACTAAAAATTGGAAGAAATCATGCAAAAACATTTTTCCCACAGAAATTATCCCGGAAAAATATTAGCGACTATTTATGTGGTATTAGTGACGAATTAAATCTGTCACTAAAAGATAAACATTAGTGAAGATTAAATAACCGTCACTACTATTATTTTAAAAAAATAAAAAAATTTAGTTCAGAATATTAGTGACGAATTTATAAATTTGTCACTATTAGCACATTATTAGTGACAAATTTAAGAACCGTCATTAGTACTTCCCTTTAAAAAAAAAATAAAAAAATTTTAGTTCAGAGTATTAGTGACGTATTTATAGATTCGTCACTATTGACCTATTATTAGTGACAGATTTGAGAACCATCACTAATACTTTCTTTTAAAAAAAAAATAATAAAAATTTTAGTTCATAGTTTTAGTGACGAAATTACAAATTCGTCATCATTAGTCCATTATTAGTGACGAATTTGAGAATCGCCATTACTACTTCCCTTTTTCAAAAAAGATAAAAAATGTTTATTTCAGAGTATTAGTGACGAATTTGTAAATTCATCACTATTGGTCCGTTATTAGTGACGGATCTGGGAACCGTCACTAATACTTCCCCTTTTTTAAAAAAAATTAAAAAAAAATTTAGTTCAGACTATTAATGATGAATTTTTCATATTTTAATTTTAAAAATTCATTCATAAAAGTTTTTGGCATATTCTAAGATTGTTGTGAAGTTTAAATTGTATTACTTTATTCATTACTTATCTATCACAAATCACATTGCTATTTTAAGATTGCTGTGAAGGTTTGATGTATTACAATAGATAGCAATCTGACTTGTGATAGATAAATAATGAGTAAGACAATAAATATAGAGGTACCATCAAGATAAAAGAAAAAGATTAAATTTATTTAAAATTAGAATAAACATACTAATCGAGCATTAACAAATAAAAATTAGTAGTTATTAAGTTTTTTTAATTGAAAGCCATGATTTAAAATTATTAGATTATCCCTTATACTCCTAGCTTTCACAAGTTTAGTGTGCAATTAAGAATTATTTAAATATTTTTTTTTTAAATATAAGCATGATCCATGTTCATGTGATATATACAAAAATATAAGTTAGTTCTCATTTCAAAATGTGCGAATCTCAAAGAGGAGATACATTTTCTCAGGTGGTAATCAAGAGATTGTGATTCATAAGCTTAACAGAGTGACCTCAAACCTATCATTTGCATACATGTGATTATATCACCTAACTATTAGCAAGTATTTGGTCTCTAAGTTAAATCAGGTTTTAGGGATTAGTAGGACAACCTAGGATTGGGTTTAAGAGCCTGATTATGCTAGCGAAAGGTATTAGGGTCCCTATATACTTGCTACATGGACAATGCTTGGTTGTGCAATTTATGTGCACCTTTGTAAATATAAGAAAAAAAGGACTAATGATCAGCTAGATAACAATTTGGGAAAAGTGCATACGTCGAATAATTCCTTTTGAATGATTAGTCACATCCTAAATGTGCAAGGAGACAAGTCGTACTCCGTCTAAGAAATGAAGCATCAACCTAAGGAAAAAGGGAGACTCATACTTAGCCAACTAGCACTTGGAGGCTAGAGAAGATTAAGAGAAAAAATTGGGACCTAAAATATGACCTTGGGCAATAGGCCAAGGAATTCGCACCTTCATCACAACAATAAGAAAGGCAGTTTGTGACCCAACATGCAAGCATGCATGAAGAAACCTAGGCTAGTAGAGGCTCAGCAAAGATCTACATTGCTTAAACATATGGAAGACACCTTGCTTATAGTAATTAAGGCTAACAAATTTAAGTAAAGAAAAAAAGTTGATTGCAAGTATATTCTAAAGAAAGACGACTTCAGAAAAGGTAAGAGACTAGATTCAACTACAATTAATCCCAAGAATAAAAAGAGATAATTATTTATAATATGGGGAGCCTTTCAAACATTTGATAGATTAGAGTGGCAAAATTCAAGGAAGAGATTGGAACTATTGTAACTTTAGGTTTGTTTTGGAGAGAAGTGTATATAAGTGTGGATGATAATCTTGTAAGATCTCCAACACATCATAGCATTTAGCCTAGTGCTACTCTATTTCCTTCTATCTTTTCCTTTTCTTTTCTAATATGAGTACATTAACCTCCCTTCTTCATATCTCATTCTAAAAATATTTATGATTTATATGACTCTAACTCTTTTATTGCAATACGATTTTTTTTATTGTGCATTGGCATTTTGTCCCCGTAAACATTTGTTCTAATAGTAGTTTAAAATGTTGAGGAAAGAATACCCTAGGACATGGAGAATGCAATATGCATAACTTAAGAGAAGTTTTATAGTTTACAATCTTATGCTAGCTAGCTTTGCTTAATTGTTGTAAGATCAAATAAACAAAAGAGAAGGCTTTGATATTCAATAATAACGTGATTCTACAGATTAGAGTTTTTCTCATTGACCTTGAACTCTTTAGAATTTATGCAGAGGGATTAGAATTGCCTTTGTTTTTTTCAAGAAAAGAAGTTTTTAACATGAGTATCAAATACTTGAATCCAAGGTCTTGGTACGTAATATGTGTAAATATTAAAGAAGGTCCAACAATCCCAAACTTATGTCGGATGACCGAGATAAAAATATGATGATAGATGGCAATTGATTTGTGGAATCAAGACTAGAATAGAACTTTTTGATTCCCAATAAAGAACACGACTATATTAATGTTGATAGCCCCATTGATAAGTTCTTAGATCACACTTTTGGGACCATATAATCACAAGACCGATCCTCCATTTAAATTAAGTTGAAATTAATAATACATAATAGTAGTCTAGAAAGAAATTATAAGCATATGATAATTGAGAAGGAGATCTGTAGTCACTGTTGGGCTTTACCAAAATGAGTGTATAATTAATCCTCCATTGATAAGGATAGATTGAATAAGAAGACATGGGGGAGACACTGTAGTATCTGTAAAGTGAACCTCTCCTAAGTGTTGAAGAGTAAACTTGAAGGTGAGACGGTGACAGCAAAACATGGCTGGAAGCCCACCTCTGTTGAATTTGGGCAGGAGTTGGCCACCAACCTCACCAACCAGCCTACCATTGTTGATTATTTTGTTCTAGAATTTGCTATAAATAGATGTGTGTGTGTGTGTGTAATGTAGTGTGGTGTAGTGAGTGTGAATAACTAGTGAGAAGAAGAGAGTTTGTGTATCTTAAATTCATCTCTGTTTGTTTCCTTTTCAGATTGAAATTAATTATTTTGTATTTGTGTGCAATTCTCACTAAGTTTCAATCACAACCAGTTATTGAGTGAGTTCCCTCCACCCCTTAGTGGTACCAGAGTGCCTAGGTTCGTTGAAATTTGCCAAATAAAGCTAAACAAAGAGAAATTCAAATTTTCTCACAGATTTGAAGTTACTCAAAATTTAAAATTGAGCATACCATTGTAAAATTCACGTCGAGATGATTCAAAAGGTAAAAACCATGCTCCAAATGGATTTCGAGAGCCCCCACACGCGCCATCACGCACCGATAGATGAAACAACGTCCGCCACATGCGCCGCACGCGCCGGTAGGAACACTGATCGCCGGTGTCATGCGCTCCATGCGCCTACACGCGTCTTCCTCGCCTAGCTGGTGAGATCCGACCCAGAGACCCGAGACTCAATTCGGGACCTGGCCCAGCAACCAGAAACCCGAAACTTGACCCACGAGCACGACCTGACCGGACTGATCGACCCATGTCCAAATTCCAACACATGGCATGCCCATAAGCCACCACGTGGCCCTAACGGTAATCTTCAATGCCATTTATCTCCGTTAAATTAAACGATCCAATTAAACCGGTTCAGAATTGTTTTTTTGGCCGGTTCAGTGATTTTTAAACCAGTTCTTTGCAACCCAAAACCAGTTCCTAAGGTTTTTCGATCTTCTGAACACATTGGTGCCATCGAATTTTCCAAAATCAATCCCCATCTCTCAGTTTTTTATATATTAAATTCAATGGCAAACAGTACTACCCAAGTGGTCATTCCAAAGTTGACCCGAGAGAATTATGACAACTGGTTTATTCAAATAAGAGCCCTTCTAGGTGCTCAGGATATCATGGACATCGTTGAAGATGGGTATAGAGAAAGACCTTCAAAAGAAGCCAAAACAACTATGTTTGACGCTTCAAGAACGATCTTGTGAGCTGATCGAAAGAAGGATTACAAGGCAAAGTTCATAATCTACTAAGGCCTTGATGATACCACATTTGAAATCATCACCTTCGCCAAGACATCCAAAGAAGCTTAGGACTCTCTCCATCGAACACACAAAGGTGTAGACATAATAACGAAGATTCGTCTTCAAACATTGCGAGGTGATTTCAAATCCTTAAGAATGAAATCTATAGAATCTATTACTGATTACTATACACGAGTTATGGTAGTATCAAATCAATTGAGAAGAAATGGAGAGACTCTCAACGACGAGAGAAATTGTGAAAAAATTTTGTGATCTTTGGATCCAAAATATGATTATATAGCTGTGACCATGAAAGAAATAAAAGATTTAGAAACCATGTCCGTAGAAGAATTTGTGGGCTCACTCCAAGCCCATAGAATAAAGTCAACAGAAGGAGTGATGATAAAGCACTGGAGCAAGCCCTCCAAACGAAGTTGTCCCTCACTACAGATAGACACAACAAAGGGGGGATGTCACAATGAGGAAGAGGACAAAGCCGAGGATCTCGTGGAAGAAATTATGGAAATTTTGACTCCAGAGAAGGTGGTAGAGGCAGAAGAGGTCCCACTAGAGAATGACACAATCAATAGAACTATGTTCCACGAGGCATAGGACAAGGAAGAAAAGGGGGATATAGTAATCGTCCGAATGTAGACAAAAGAAATGGTCAGTGCTACAACTACCACAAGTACGGACACTACAGTAGTGAGTATAGAGGTAATCCCCAAAATCACAAAGTAAATAAAAATGCTAACTTTGTAAAAAAGGAGAAAGTCGAAGGAGAATTGTTGATGCTGATGGCACACAGTTCAACCCATCATAACCAAAATGTTTGGTACCTTGACTCTGGAACCAGCAATCACATGACTGGAAGAAAGAACCTGTTTAATGAACTTGATGAGAAAGTTCAAGAAGAGATATCATTTGGTGATCTCTCTAAAGTCCTAGTTCATGGAAGGGGAAATGTCCTAATCAAGAGGAAGGATGGAGACCATGCTTTTATCTCCAACGTGTACTATGTGCTAGCCATGAAGACTAATATACTTAGTCTTAGACAACTTGTGGAGAAAGGCTACTGAATTAGCCTAAAAGATAAGCAGATGGTGATAATGAATGCTCGAGGTAAGCTCGTTACTCGAGTACAAATGGAAAAGAATCGAATTTTTCCACTCACCACGCAACATAATACACTAAGGTATTTAAGCGCTATCATCAAAGACTGGCTATGGCATCTCAGGTACGGATGTCTGAATTTTGAAAATTTGAAATAGTTAGGAAGCAAGAAGATGGTGAAAGGCTTACCCAACATCCACCACCCAAATGTGATATGTGAAAGTTGTGTTCTAAACAAGCAACACAGAAATAGCTTTGGAAAGCAAGCCAACTAGAGATCTACCATGCTGCTCCAGTTAGTTCACACAGATGTGTGTGGTCCATTGAGGCTGTTTTCAAATGAACATAACTGATGCTTCCTCACTTTCATTGACGATTACAGCTGGAAGACTTGGGTTTACTTCCTAAAAAGGAAGTCAGAGGTGTTCGACAAGTTCAAAGAGTTTAAAGTTCTTATGGAGAAACAGAGTGGCTATTATTGCATCAAGTCACTTCGATTAGACCAATGAAGAGAGTACAATGACGAAACCTTCCTGGAATTACTTAGGCAGCAAGGGATTCAAAAATAGTTCACATCGACCTACACTCCCCAGTTAAACGATGTAGCTGAGAGGAAGAACCGCACGATCCTTAACATGGCCAGAAGCATGTTAAAGGATAATAATGTGCCCAAGAGTTTTTGGGAAGAAGCAGTATCATGTGCATTTTATCTTCTTAATAGGTTTCCTATAAATAATCTTGATAAAAAGACACCACATGAAGCCTGGAGTAATCACAAACCTAGTGTGAGTCATTTTAAAGTGTTTAGATCCATAGCCTACGCCAAGATCCCAGAAGCAAGAAGGGCAAAGTTGGAAGATAAAGAAGAGAAGTGTATCCTTGTTGGATACAGTGACAGCACCATGAGATATCGACTATACAATCCCATCAACAAGAAAGTTATTCACAGTAAGGATGTCATTTTTGAAGAAAATGAATCTTGGAAATGAGACCAAGCTGAATCTTACAAAGATGCATAATTGATGCTTGAAGGAGAAGAACCCACAAAGACAAGAGAAGTGGCTATCAAGTCATAAGTGCTTGAGCTATAGACACCTCCACATGGTTCACCACAGAGGAATGAATCTCCATCATCAATTGAGTGTAAAATCTCAAACATGAGGCCTAAAAGAGCTCATAATCTAACTAATTTGTATGAAACTACAGAATCAATAAAAGACTATGTTACTTTATACTGTCTATTGTTGACCAGCGACCCGGTTAGCTTTGAGGAGGCTAATGGAGAATAAAAATGGAGAAAAACGATGGATAAGGAGATTCAATCTATTGAGAAGAAAAAAACTTGGGAGTTGACAAATCTCCCAAATGATCACAAAACTATTGGTGTAAAATAGGTCTACAAGACCAAGAAGAATGCTTAAGGAGAAGTTCAAAGATACAAAGCAAAACTTGTTGTCCAAGGCTATAAGAAGAAAGAAGGGATTGATTATGAAGAAATTTTTGCCCCGGTTGCCAGGCTTGAAACTATCAGATTACTAATTTCACTATTAGCACAAAATATATGGAAGATTTACCAGTTAGATGTTAAATCAGTATTTCTACACTGTTTTCTAGAAGAAGAGATCTATATCGATCAACCACCTAGATATGTGAAGAAGGGAAAAGAAGATAGAGTGTACAAACTAAACAAAGCACTCTATGGCTTGAAGCAGACACCTCGTGCGTGGAACATGATGATTGATGACTACTTCCAGAAGAATGGATTTGAGAAGTGTCCCTATGAGCATGCTCTATACATGAAGATAGAGACAGACGGAAGCATGTTGATTGCCTGCCTATATGTTGATGATCTAATTTTCATTGGCAACAATCCAGAGATGTTTGCCACTTTCAAAAGGAGGATGGTCAAAGAATTCGAAATGACGGATATGGGCTAGATGACTCATTTCCTTAGCATAGAAGTCATGCAAAGCGAGAAAGGAATCTTCATCTCCTAGAGCCACTATGCAAAAGAAGTACTGAAGAATTTTGGGATGGATAAATGCAATCCTATGACAACTCCAGCTGAAACGGGATTGGAATTGAGAAAGAATGAGTAAGGATATATTGACCCTATATATTTCAAGAGTCTGGTTGGAAGCTTGAGGTACTTGAGGTGCACCAGACCAGACATACTATATGGAGTTAGACTAGTCAGCAGGTACATGGAGACTCTTAACCAGTCCCACCTGAATGCAGTGAAGAGGATACTTCGCTATGTCAAGGGTTCCATCACCGATGGTATGTTTTATTCATCAAGAGGTGATTGTAAACTTATTAGCTATTCAAATAGTGATTGAGGAAGAGATCTTGATAAAAAAAAAATAATTACGGGATTCACATTTTTCATGGAAGATACAACGTTTACATGGTCATTGAAAAAGCAACCCATCGTAACGTTGTCATCATGTGAAGCTAATTATGTTGCTACTAGTTCAGCTGTTTGTCATGATATATGGATTAGAAATGTACTGAAGTATCTGAGATTTCTTCAAGATAACCCCATAGAAGTCTACATCGACAACCGATCAGCGATTGCACTTGCGAAAAATAAAGTTTACCATGAAAGAAGCAAACATATTGATACTCGATATCATTTTATCAGGGAGCATGTTAAGAAGAAAGAAGTAGAGTTGATGTCTTGCAGAACGTATGATCAGATTGCTGACATTTTCACGAAGTCACTCAGGCATGATATTTTTGTAAGACTGAATGCAATGCTCAGAATGACAAAGTTAGGAGAATCAAGTTTAAGAGGGGATGTTGAAGAGTAAACTTGATGGTGGGATAGTGGCAGCAAAACATGGCCGGTAGTCCACCTCTGTTGAATTTGGGCAGGAGTTGGCCACCAACCTCACCAACCAACCCACCATTGTTGATTATTCTGTTCTAGAATTTGCTATAAATAGATGTGTGTGTGTGTAATGTAGTGTGGTGTAGTGAGGGTGAATAACCAGTGAGAAGAAGAGGGTTTGTGTATCTTAAATTCGTCTCTGTTTGTTTTCTTTTTAGATTGAAATTAATTATTTTATATTTTTATACAATGCTCACTGAATTTCAATCACAACTAGTGATTGATTGAGTTCCCTCCACCCATCACTAAGAAGCAAAGCATCTAAAACAGTTTGCCCAAAATTCTAGTCAATGTAATCATACAATAAGGATTAATCGTGCATGCTTAATTAATTTCAAGCAATAATTAGAAATACTCTAAATTTGATTGATAGTGGCTAGCCAATATATATCCTTTCCAAAAAAAAAGAGGAGGGGTTTATATGATTTACAATGATTTTTTTTTCTCGTATATATATGATCTTGCACATTGTACAACACAAGCTAATTGACTTATAATGCTCAAATATACATTAAAATGAAATATCATGTTCTAATACAAGATTTCAATTCGCATCCCCATAAATTCATTTATTGTGGTAATCTTTTAGTAGGCATAGTTTGTCGTCTATTGATTGTGAAGATCAAGTCACTATTGATTAAACTTAGGTAATAATGAAGATCAATAAATAAAAAATTTCCGCTTAGTTGAAGCACATAGACCATATTCATAAAATTTTATATGCATAGCAAGATCATCTTAATTCTTTCTTTATAAACACATATACTCAATCGAGTTGTCTTTCAACCACAATCTCAAATCTCAATGTGCCCAAGGCTCGGGCCATCCTGACGAGACAACAGAAGGCGCCATGCATGTATGGTCAATCCACTTAAAATATCAATATCCATCAACTCCTTTTAATTACTGGAAGCATATAAGATTTTGCAAATCAAAAGGGATTTTAAACCCGAATCAATTAAGAGTTGCCCAAAATGAAAAGATGCCGTCTTTAGCTATGCATTTAATTAAGTTCAAATTAAACATCGATGGACTTCAAAGGAACATAAAATTTTGAAGAGCTAGCTAGCTGCAGTTTTTTTTTGGAACCAGATTACCATATAATTTAAATTATACGTATTAAATGTTATGTTAATCATTTATGTAAACTTTCCTTATAACTCTCATTGACCATTGCAATATCTTCCTTTATTAAAAAAATGCATGCATGCCCTCCATAATTTCATTTGCTCGTTGGTGATCGTTCCTTGCCTCTCTTCCTCTCCGACGAAGCCATGGCCATGACCATGCCCAGAAAGGTTAGAACTTCAAACACACTCTTCATGCCCATTTTCTTCTTCATGCAAACTTTTTACTCTGAAATTCATAATTACTCCTCGCAATTTAAAATAATTTTCAGATAGATATCCACCTGAACCCCGGCCCGCCCGGCGGCTTCCACAGTCCCATCATTCACGGACAGCAATTCCAACACCTGCCGCGGGCGAGAAACTACGACCCATACAATCTCGAATGCTATCACCAGCGTCAATCCTACCGCCGCCTTACCGCGGCCGTCCTCGCCTTCGTCTTCCTCGTCCTCTTCATCATCTTCCTTGTATGGATCATCCTGCGTGCCGCCAAGCCTGCCTTCGTTCTCCAAGATGTCACTGTTTTCGCCTTCAATGTGTCGGGTCCCGCCGCCCTCACATCCATCATGCAGGCCACGGTGTTGTCCCGGAACCCGAACGCCCGGGTGGGAGTCTACTACGACAAGCTCGTCCTATACGTGTCTTACCGGAATCAGCAGGTCACGCTGTCAGCGGGGCTGCCGGCGACCTACCAGGGCCACAAGGACGTGGTGATCTGGTCGCCTGTCGTCTCCGGCGCCAACCTGCCAGTGGCGCCGCAGGTGGCGCAGTCGCTGGTGCAGGATCAGATGACGGGGACGGTGCTTGTGAATATAAAGGTGGGGGGACGGGTGAGGTGGAAGGTGGGGACTTGGGTGTCCCTCAGGTACCGGTTGAGGGTGAGCTGTCCGGCGTTCATCTCGTGGGGGAGCAAGAGTACTGGGATTGTGATGGGGGATGCCATTAAGTACCAGATGGCTTCAAGGTGCTCCGTCGACGTTTGAGTTGTTCATCTGTTTCTTAATTTGTCAATTTCTTTGTTTTTGTTTTTGCTCCGGACTATAGGTTTTCATTGGGTGCATTTGCTTTGCGACATAAAGAATTTGGCTAGTTGGGATTGGGAGGTGGGTTTGATGTGTAAATTTTATTGCTACTGTCAAGATTATGCCTCTTTAATGCAATTGATTTTTTTTTTCTTGGAGAAAGGTAATTTTATTGATGAGGTATATTAGCAGATGTATTTTCTTTAATTATTAGTTTAGTTGTTAATTCAGTTGTTAGTTGTTAGTTTAGTTGTTAATTCAGTTATATTTTTCATTTCATATACTAGTATAAATATTAGTATAAATACCACTCTAAAGAGAACTTTTCATCAATTCCGGAATATATAATTTTATTTATTTAGCATCGTATCAGAGCACGTGTCCCTATCTAAATTTCTAATTCCTCTCTCGAAGCGAGCGATGAGTCCAGTTCACTTTGAGATCACACGAAGGCATCATATCTGCACCTGCAACATCAATCCTCCCTTTGCATCTCTTAATCTCCAATATCTATCCCATCCTTAGCTACATGGATTGTTCTAATGATGTTTGTTCTTTATTTTGCAAATTGAACTTTGAATCATAGAATTGAACTCAAGATCTTCACTTTGAATCCAGATTGTGTGTTTCAAGAGAGCTTGAGAGTTCTTCTGTGTCGCTTTTCCCCACGAAGAGTTCTTGATTCCTCCGCCGAACGTCCCGCTGTCATCTTCCAAATATCCTCTTGCGGCCTCGCCTCTTAGCCCTCGACTCTCCTGGTCTTCCAGTGAACCCGCGCTTTTTGGCTACTTCTTCGGCTCCAATGCCCTTATTTCGGCGCCCATGTTAGAATGTGATTGCATTATCGGAGCTTAGTACATCTGCTTTCTTTGATTTTTAGTTGTAGAGATTGTCGGCCTAGAGCCTCGCACTTCAAAGCGACTTCGTAGCTCTCTACTCTCATCTCTAGTTTGATCTACTAGTCACTGTCGTCATTTCCGTCTCCTCTCCAGCTCACTCATATTTGGTCTAATCTACTAGTCAACCATTCTCTCGTTTCGGCTATGCCTTGTCTTGTCACTCCTCCTAGCAACTTCAGATTTTGCTTCGGAGTGTTCGATAAATTTCAATTGATGTAGATTTTTGGACCTACTTTATCTTCTTCTCTTCTTCTTCAGAAATTTCTTTCTAATACACAGCGTTGTCTTTTATCAATGCCGAGTATTTTCTCTTGAGTGTCAACTTCAGTGGTTCTTGTTTCGCGTTATCAGTTCGTTGAGTTCGATTGAAGAACTCGTTTTCTACACGAGCTGGAGTTTTTTGATTTTTCTTGAAGGAAATGTTTCCTTTGTTTTTGTTTTGTTGCTGCCTTCGGCTTGGCCATATTTTTGGTCTTTACTTTGCCGCAATTTTCTTCTTCGTCGGCATCTCATCGCATGTCTTCCTCGCCTGCTCTAAGCATTGGCATCTTCTCCCAATGATCATCAGCATCTCAATGGAGTCTTTTTCATCATCTTTTTACCACAAGATAGAGTTGTGAAATCTTTATTCACCATCTCCATCTTGAGAGGGTGTATTAACAGATGTATATTCTTTAGTTTAGTTGTTAGTTCAGTTGTATTTTTTATTTCATATACTAGTCTAAATACTATTATAAATACCACTGTAAAGAGAACTTTTCATCAATTCTAGAATATACAATTTTATATATTTAACAAGGTAAGAACCAAGTAAGGAGTTTGAGACTTCTCAAAATACAAAAAAGAGATAAACAGTAAAGCCTATAACCTAATAAAATGGGATCAAACTTAGAATGAAAGAAGAATACAAAGATTAGCCACCCAAGTCTTTCAAAACAATCCGAAACTCCTCCCAATTTAAGAAATATATGTGCTTATTAGTCCTACTCCATTGATACAGACTTAATTGATAGACAATAGTAAGATATCGAGGAATGAATGAACATAAAATAAAATAATGTTTCTCCCTAACATTCTCAATTTTATGGTAATCAATAAATTGCACGCACTTTATAGTCTTACAATTTTCTATTCCATTTCACTTCAAAGCAAAATGTATTGTAACATGAACAAGGAAAAATTAAAATTTGATTGATATTCATGTCCAATATTGAACTCCCTAGGGACTGAAATCTAAAGAATAATTTAGCCTCCATTTTAGAGCACTTAAAAATATTGCTTATAGCATGTATATATATTGAGAAATAGTCAAGTGAATTTTGATAAACAATTTAAGACAACTTTTTAGTCACTTATAAGTGACACTATTCATAGGTATTGTCAATTTTGTAAATATAAGAAAATTTAATTAATGGCTATTTTATAACTTAGAAAATACATTAGAAGGTAATCATATATTATTTTATTATGTATTGTAATATATTAATTATTAATGAAACAAAATTTAATTTTAAAGTAAAGAAGAACCATCTATTAATTTAATTAATAATATTATTTTAATGCAACTTAATGCAATAATCATATGTTAAAAATAAAAATTGACAATAAGATTATTGATAACCAAGCAATAATATTATATTATTATTATATAAAAAAATATTTAATGGTAATTAAAAATAACAGTTAAGATAATTATTAATTAAATTTTTAAATAAAAATCAATCATATATTATTTTTTATGCACTATAACCTATTAATTAGTAATAAAATATATTTAAATTCTAGATTGAATAAAAACAACTTACAAATTTAAATTAACATCAAATAAACTAAAAATTGTGATTTAGTTATTATTACATTTTTTAACATAAATTAATGTTATTATCATATGTTATAAATATATGCTAATAACAAGATTATTTTTAATTAATAAATAATAATATATTATTTTAGTTAACAGAGAATATTTAAATTTTAATAAAAAAATTAATAGAATTATCATTTAAATTTTGAATCATAAAAATATTAATATTTTTTAAAATATATTTAAAAATACATATTACGTATTATAATTCAATTTTGGATTGATCAAGAATTATTTATTAATTAAAATTAACATTAAATAAATTAAAAATTTAAATTTAGTTACTAATATTATTTTTATCATAATTTAATATGATAGTAATATGTTATAAGTATACATTAATAAGAAGATTTTTATTAATTAAAAATAATATTCCCATGTTATGTTTAAATAGAAAATATTTAAATTTTCATTATAAATAATTAAAATAATTACTAATGAAGTTGTTAATTGAAAATATTAATATTTTTGGTTTAAAATATGTTTAAATAGTATCCAAATATCACTTATTTTAAATATAATAAAAAACAACTTATAAATTTCAGCAGTATTCTAATTTAGCACTTATTATTAATATTTATTAATTCAACACTTTATTTTAAAAGGACTTCTACATAAGTGATTCCAACCGATTCTTAAACATATATATATATATATATATATATATATATATATATATCAATGATCACATTATCATATTTTCATGGTCCTCCAATCCTCTCTCTCTCTCTCTCTCTCTCTCTCTCTCTCTCTCTCTCTCTCATAAATTAAATATATATCTATGGTTGTCAAGTTCTAGGCTTGCTAAATGTGAGTTTAAATTACTATTTTGGTGTCACAAATCATTAAATGCTAAGATAACATTGATTTGGTGGAAGAAATGAAACTTTCTTTCCTATTTCAAAAGAGATTTTTTAGGATCTTACTAATAAGGGGAGCACTGATTATAATAGGTAATTGTATAATTTCCTGTAATAAGAGATTAAAAATAAGGTAAGACAAAATTCCCTCAAGAAATTATATTAGCTAATTTTTTATACACACGACTAAATCATTTTAGATTCGTTATATTCATCTAATATGCCTAATATTTTCTCAAAGTTCTTGGGATGCACCCTCTAATTAACTAGCCCATGGACTTACAGAGGGATGTCCATGGGTGAGTGGGTTTGAATTGGCCCAGCCCATTCTACTATTTTGAACTCCATTTTGAATTGGCCTAGTCCATTCCTTTGGGCTGACTAGACTGGGCCGAGGCTAACTTCTACTATTCTAGTTATATCAAAATCAACAAATGCGATGGGCTAATCTCAAAGCAAAGACAGTTGGGCAATCCTATCTCCGTGTACAAAATATAGCTTGTACTACAATTATACTACTTCTAAAAGCACCAAGATTATTATATATCTATATATATATATATATATATATATATATATATATATATATTACATTCTTTATGTTTAGTAATAAGGGAGCTTTTGGCTTTCTTCTTGAGATGAAATAATGATCATAACTATAGTGGTAATAGATGCACATCGGTGGTCATTTGAAAGGGCGTAATGGTGCGACAATCCATTTTCTTTTTATTAGTGCTTTATTATTACCGAGAAGAAACATATTAGAGCTTTGTTATTATCTTGAAGAAACAATCTTTAGAGATAATTATTTATATTACGTTTGTTCAAGACGTTTGTATGAGATTATCTAAATGCTCCATTTTTAATTATTCGTTCTTTTTAAATATCTTTCTTGATATGTAATTATTTTAACATACATATGGGTTTTGAGTGTTGAATTAGTGTTTTCAGATTTCCTTTTTGTAAAATCGTTGTCTCTGTATATTACTTTTCTAAACTTTTTCTATCTCATTATATCTATATTTATTTATCAATTTAATATTAAATCCCATAATAGATAAGTAGGTCGAGAAGGTTTAAATGCATATTTTCTATGAAATATGAGTTTTTCAATTTTTCTAATTTTCTCTATTCTCCCCTCAAATCTAATTATAATGAAATGATTTTATTCTTACAATTTACTTTTATGTCTTATATTCGAAAACAATCATAATTTAGAACAAAAGCATGAAGGAGTGGAATGTGACATAAGGCGAGGATATTAAATTTGAGAAGTGAATGTGTTTTCATAAGGGAGGATATCAAATTTGAGAAGTGGAATTTGAAGATCAAAACAGTGACTTTTGATGATCTTCAATGTAGCTTGCAAACACGATTTTAAAATCCAGGTTAGTGGCTAATCGAATGAAGTCATCAATTAGTTTTATTAGTTGAAAACTATATGTGTTTATTTTCATTTATACAAAATCGAAAATATATTTAAGGTACACCCCAATAAGGTTATTAATTCTGCACTGTTCCACTACAATTTTGCATAATTTGAGTTGCGACTATATATGCGAAAATGATCAGCGCATTAACTATTTAGCTTAATGTTCAAAATGTTGGATCTATATGTATGGATCATGTTGGGAAATATAAACCTAGAGAAAGAAATCATGTTTGAATTTCTTTAAAGAGTTTGTACAATAATTGTTGGTCATTAATTATGAGACTCGTGCATTATGTGTTGTAACTATCTGTGACTGTCTCATAGGTTTTGTGATATGCATTCTCTTATTTGTAATGCTACTTTGTATTATGATATGTCATGTACGATAAATTCTTATATTGAATTGAATCATGGGATTTTGAATATTATAACATTTTGTAAAGAAGATTAATCAACTAACAACAATTTATAACTTTTTGTTTTTTGTTTTTTTTTATTAAACTACTCCTCCAAGTGTAAAGGAAAAAAAATTGGTAGTTCTCAAAGTGATAAAAAGTAAAGTTCCAATCTTGTTCTTTATAATCATTCCTTCAAAATAGAAACATCAACATCCTAAAGACCATATTTTAACCGCTTCTTGTTAACCTTCAACAACTCTTTAAATTTCAAGCATTAATTATTATCAAAATTAATTTTCAACTGGCTTCTTAGTGTTTTTGTGTATTATTTAATGAATTGAATGGGTATTCAATTTTTTTTTTTCATGGCTTGTATGAATTTTCATTTAATTTATGGCTTTATATTTCTATAAATTTTATTGTGAGCTATTTTCCATGATTGTATTATTTATTTTTCCAGGTTATGGTTATGTTTTTGTACTTATATTTTTTATGTCTATTTTGCACTAGATTTTAGCTATTAGTTTCTCCCAATAATTAATTCATTCTTAGTTTTGACCTTTCATTTCAATTTCCCATTAAAAAAATTGCAATCGTTGAGTGTGCATGTCTAACTTTCTTTTCTTCTTTATTTATTTGAACCACCCACTCCTAACTTCCTTCTCTGAAGTTCACGAAAACCAGAGCTACCCTTTACCGCCATCAAACAATCATTTCCAAATAGCAATGACTAAATCTCTTCTTTTTCTTCTTACACTCGTCCTCTTACCTATTTATTCATTAAAAACAAAAATGTCAAGTACATCCTAAATACTGTATTCTAATTGCTTCTTGTTAATCATTCGCAACTCTTTAGATTTCAAGCATTATTACCAAAATTAGTTTTCAACTTGCTTCTTAATATTTTTGTGCATTATTTGATGAATTGAATGTACATTCATGATATTTTATTTGCTTCTTAGTATTATTTAAAACTTTATATTTCAAAGTTTTTATTGTGAATATATTTCCATGACTTTTGTCACAACGTACCAGAGTGGGTCAACTCCCAAGATATGGGGGTTGAATCTCCATGTCACCTTGACCGAACAGTGAACTCAAAATTATTTGAAAGGGTCATGCGGGTGGTGAGAAATGGATCAAAATATGGTCCAACAAAGTCACCACTAACCTATTTAACTCTTGGCGAGGTTGGAACTGATAAAAGTCATGGAAAAATCTGTTTATTATTTTCAATCATATTTACATGGAATAATAGGTAGTTATATACAAAAGGATTTCTATTTTTAGTCTACACTAATTTCATGACTAGAATTAAGGTTGTCCCTTGCATTAAGGGATTTGTAATCAACACCCTTGTTGGCCTAACAAGACTTAGAATCTTATTTTGATGATAACAAATCAAGGGTTCATAACATATTTGTTTAAGTGAAAGTTTCAAGGCTCGAATGTTTTGATAAAGGATCATAATCTCAAGTGCTTAAACGAGTTTATTAAAAGCTTGAACTTAATGCTAGAACTCAAAGAAGATAATGAAGATAGAAAGCTTCAAGATGAACATTGAAGGCAAAAGCAAGCAAATGCATGAAGACTTAAAGGGCTTAGAATGTTATAGTATATAAGAAGTATCATGTAAGTACTTCACGATTTCAATAAAAATGTTTGAAGCTCTTAGGATCTATTATTGACTTAGAGACCCATTTTTGAAAACCATGGAAAATACTTTTTGTTAGCCTTGGTGGCTACACCATCACTGTTTAAAGTGTTTTGATGATATTAACCTATATATTGTTCCTAAAATTTTCCTATCTTTGCAGATTATATTTAGTACAGATACTCGTACATGAAGTACTAGATTGAAGGCAAAGATTGGACCGAGTTGACACGCGAATTAGAAGATCAAAAGAACACGTACTTGGAAGGATCCAAGCATAACCGAAAGTTTAATTGTAAAATTATTTGTAATAAGGGTTGTGTGTGTGGTAGGAACTTTTTGTAACTCTTGCATTTTATTTCTTGCATGATTTCAGAGCAAGAGTTAAGCAATGCACATGCATACTATGACACATGAGTTTATAGCATTGTACTAAAGTCATTAACACAAACTCACCTTTCATGATTTTCAAAGTTAAACTTAAAGAATTTATTAAATGAATCCTAAACTCAAACATGTTTTCAAAAGGGACAAGTTTTAAACATCTTGGTTTCATAAGCATCTTCATACTTGGCCCCATTTGTGTCTAAATGAGCTTTATGTCCTAAAGTGTTAATAAAGACTAAAATATTTTATAAAGGATATATTAAGCATATAAGATATCTAAATGATCTTTCAAATATGTTTTCATAATTCAAGATATCTTATAATCAAGGGGAAACATACTTGGACAAGTTTTGAACTTCATTAGACTTAATATCTTTCTTATATTTTGTCCAAGAAATGTTTTAAGTCATCCAAAGGCCTTTTGACAAAGAAAAACCAAGCAAACGTCATTTAACATAGTGCAGTCTCGAGTCCTGAATACTTTTAGATATTTGGGGCATAACGTTTGCTAGAAAAATCCAAATAAGACGATCTTGGTGTCTATGAAAAGTTTAAAAAAATCCCACAACTTTTGTGTTGATGACTTTTTCCAATTTGGGGTAATCGTTGATGTATGCATGAAACCATCAACGGTTTCAGAGAGCCCAGAAAAACCGTCAATGGTTTTGGACGATGACAGAACACCAACGACTAGAAAACGACTACTTTTATTTGAAAATTGCTCCCAACAGCTAGTTAATGGCTATAAGGGGGTTTTTGGCTATAAATACAAGTCCATAGACTTGTTTAGCATGACTTTGTTGATTTATTCAAGCTTATAATGAAAAACATCATTTTAT
This sequence comes from Malania oleifera, assembly GCF_029873635.1. Taxonomy (NCBI): domain Eukaryota; kingdom Viridiplantae; phylum Streptophyta; class Magnoliopsida; order Santalales; family Ximeniaceae; genus Malania; species Malania oleifera. Next base: position 121,059,220 of record NC_080418.1, on the reverse strand, counting down.
ACAAAATCTAGGCACTTTGCATATTTGTTATTCATTCACAAGTGCTCAAACTCTCTTACTCATTCATCTTGTTTGAATCATTCCTTAAGAGAGTAGTGTAAGATTTTTTTTTTTGTATTTGCTATTAGCTCAATAAGGAGCATTCTTTTTGTAAATCATCTTCTCGGTGTAAAGGTTCTTTGTGAACCGTTGTTGGTGAAGGTTCTTTGTGAACCGAAGGCTCTTGGTGAGCGTGGTAGAGATTTGTTCCCGAGTGTAGGGTTTGGTACCCAGGCTGTAAGCCTTGCTTCGCCGGTGAAGGAGTGCTTATAGTGGATTGTGGAATCCTTGACTTGGTGTTAAGGCGTGGATGTAGGCTTGGTGCGGAACCATGTTAAATCTCTGGTGTTAAGCTTTTTCTCCCTTCACTCTCTTATTTATGTCTTGTTCTTGATTTATATGTGCTTATATTGTGATATAATTACTTGCCATCTTGCCAAGACTTTTGTTTTGTAGAGAGAATTTTTAAATACACAAAAAAGCCATTTACCCGCCCCGCTTCTGACTCTATATTGTATATCCGCTACGGGGCACGACATATATACTCCCGGGCTGGGACGTTTTACAAGTGGTATCAGAGTGTGGCGCTTGCATTTTTTGGAGTAAAATCCAAAGCATAAAAGATCAATGGAGTATTTGGTGAGCACTTCTTAATATGGACGATCTATTTATCAACCACCGTTGTACGAAGGCACCAAATACCTTTCTTGAAAAAATCAAATGGTCGTCTTCATTCATTCATACAACTTGAGACTATGGAAGATCATCTCCAATGGAGATTACATCTTCAAAAATGAAGAAGAGGAACTGAAAGAATTTGAAAAGATGTCAAGCATGGAAAAGAAGTTAGTTGAATTAAATTTTAAAGCAACGCATTTCGTTTTTTGTGCTTTAAGGTTGAATATAGTTGTGTTTGCGAATGTAAAACCGCAAAAGAAATATGGGATTTGCTTCAAAGAACCTATGAAGAGTCCAAGAAATAAATTGACCTCGCCTTAGATTCATCTAGTGCCATTCACCAAAACACTCTACGAGAAGCACATTGATTCTTAGCCAATGAAGAAAAAGGAACAAGTTCGGATGATGATGAATACATTCCTTCATATGATGAATTAGTAGAAAGTTGAGTTAAATTATTTGATGAATTAATTTTAGTTAAAAAGAGGAACACAAATGTTGAGAAGAGCTTGCTATGTCTAAGCAACGACAATCCTCTTTGAAAGAAGAAAATGAATCCCTTAAAAGGAAAACTGAAGAGTTTGTTTTAGATTCTCAAAGAGAGCATGAAACTTTGAAAGAAAAGATAGAAACTTGGAAAGGAAAGCTGTCAAAATCCAAAGGCAAGGAACCTTTTCTTTGTTCTATCTTGAAAGAAGAAAATTGCTCCTTAAAAAGAGAAAATGAGGAGCTAATGGAAAAAACTCAAAAAGACCATGAAATTCTTCGAGGGGAAGTAGGAATTTTGAAAAGTCAAATTGCAAATGTTTTGAAAGAAAATACTCTCTTGAAAAAGAAAAATGAAAATCATGGTAAAGTCATAAGAGGAAAAGAAAACTCCAAAAGGTTTTTAAGAGTTAAAAGAAATAGGGTTTACAAGTGAAACCTAAGGTGTAGTCCCAAGAGAGGAGTGAATTGAGTTATTTAAAATTCCTTAGAATCTTTTTATAAGTTCTTCACTTTTTACTATTCTTTTAAAGACTTCTTATATTCTTGTTGATTAGGCAATCCACACAAACATTTACTTCTTCTATTCAATCCACAACCACAACATACACAACCAATTGATTAACTGTTCAAACCAAACAAACACAATACAAGTAATCAATATATACTTTGCAATATTCAGTTTAATTATTAGCAGAGCCTTGTATATGAATATGCAAGTTCTGTAGTTCGTCTTTGAACTGAAAATTAAAATAACATTCAATCATTCTTTTCAATAACTCAGATTTTAAATAAACTCTTAGTTAAAAAAATTTAGGAGTTGATTAACCAACTTACTCCCTTTCGATTTCTGCAATCAATGATAATCAATCCAATCAATTTTAATTTTAGGTTTATTTAATAGCCAAGGTTGTTTGTAAGATTAACACATCTACGCAGTTTATATTATTGATGGAATTTAAAAGAGAATAAGAGAAGAGAGTGACACGGTGTTTTTACGAGGTTCGGCTTACCCCAGCCTATGTCCTCGCTTTAGGTCAACCACTTAAGGATTCCACTATACCTTTTTCCTTCCAAGTGGAACAAAAAACCTTTACAATAACCGACCTCTTTTTCAGGAAGAGAAACCTCTCCAAGCAACAACCTATGCTTGGTGCAACGATCCAACTATACCTTGAACCGTCAAAGAATTAGCAGAAAGGAATAGATATCTGCATACAAAAACACTCTCAAATACAAGGCAAGTTGTATAAAAAGGAATTCTGAACTGGTTTAGTTGGATCGGTTTAACTTAATGGAGATAAACGGCATCAATAGTTACCATTAGAGCCACGTGGCGGCTTTAGCGCGTCCTGCATGTTGGCGATAAGACGCAGGTCTGTTAGCAGGTTCGAGTCGTATTCGGGTCTGGAACCGGGTTGCTAAGCCAGGTAGATGGATGCGGGTTATAGGTCAGGTTTTCGGGTCGAATCATGTGCGGGCACGTGGCGCCGGCGGTCGGTGTGCTTGCCGGTGTGTGTGGTAGACGTTGTTTCGTCTATTGGTGCGTGGGAGCGCGTGCAGGAGCTCCTGGACTCCTTTTGAAGCTCGGTTTTCACCGTTGGAATCCTCTCGACATGAAGTTCACAATGGTAGGCTCAATTTTGGATTTTGTGCAACTTCAAATCTGGGAAAAAGTTTGAATTTCCCTTTGTTCGCCTTTGTTTAGCGAATTTCAGCGAACCTGGACGCTCTGATACCACTGATGGGTGGAGGGGACACTCAGTCACTGGTTGTGACTGAAAACTCAGTGAGTATTTGCACTCAATTGCAAAAAAGAATTGATTTCAATCTGAAAAATTATACAAAGGAAAAAAAACTTCTCGCTCACTAGTTATTCATCCTCACTACATCACATTACATTACACACACACACACACACACACACATCTATTTATATCAAATTCTAAATCAAAATAATCAACGTTTGTGGGTTGGTTGGTGAGATTGGTGGTCGCCGATCAACAGAAGCGGCTAGTTGGTGCGGCAGCTGTCATCAAATTTTGTTGTCACTGTCAAGTTAACTCTTTAACATTCTCAAGCGTTAGAAAAACTGTCAATGGTTTGGGTTCTGCCAAACCCATTTCCTTCCTTTTCCTTTATTTCTCTATTTTATATTTATTTTTTTTATTTTCTGGGTTTGGGTTTCTACAATTCTGCTTCCTTTAACTTTACTTCTTTCATCACTCGCAAAGATGGTATCTCAACCTCAATTGGAACAACTATCTCCATTCCATAAACTAATGAATATGGAGTTGCCCCAGTAGAAGTACGAATTGTCATCATCTATGTTAACAAAGCGAAAGGTAACTTCTCATGCCAGTCTCTGTAGGTTTCAATCCTCTTCCCCAAGATATTTTTGATGTTTTTGTTAGTTGCCTCAACTTTTCCATTCACTTGAGGTCGATAAGGTGCTAAATTATGATGCTTGATTTTCATCTGGGTACATAACTTCATCATCACCTCATTATTCAAACTTCTGGCATTATTTGAAATTATCTTTTCCCGGATTCCATACTTAATTATCTCCTTGGGTATGAAACGACTGATTAAATTTTAAGTAGCACTTGCATAAGAAGCAGCCTCCACCTACTTTGTGAAATAATCAATAGCCACAAAAGAATCGTTGATCATTACTTGCTTTCAGAGTTATTGGTCCAAGCACATCCATGCCCCAAGCTAAGAAAGGCCATGGTGTGGATAATACGTGGAGTTGACATAGCGGGACTTGTATACGGTCTCTATAAATCTAACACGTATGACATTTCCTTTTATATCCTATACAATCCCTTTCCATAGTCAACCAATAATACCCAAACCTGATGTACCACAAATTCCCTCACGTACATACATCTTGCATAATCTTCTACATCTTCTTTGACTCGACACAATCTAAGAGTGTCATATCATGGTGGGGATACTAATTAAAAGAATCTACATTGCCTCTCCACAAAAAATTGCGTTGGATGTCTTCTAATTTTGACATAGTAAGCACTAGGATGACTAGGCAAAATTTAGTGGTAGTAGACTAGCCCATTGGTTAAGACATTTGATCTAAGTCGGCCTTTGCTAAAGAGAGAGATAATTGGTCTTCGGAAATGCCAATCTCTTACTAAACTTTTCAACTATAGGATCCCAAATCTATTTGGCCTTGAATTTGGCTATGAGAGACAGACCGGGATAATTCATGTTGACCTCATAGGTTGCACCCAGTTTTGATAATGACAAATACTAATATTTAATGATTGTCAAGTGCTTGTGCAAGCTCAACTAAATATCCCAAGGAAGGACACTTGAAGAAACAAGAAGACCCCGAAAACTTGTAATTTGAAATTGTAAATTTAATGTCTGTAATATGGGTCCGTAATAGTAACCTAGGTTGTGGCTTGTATGTTTCTTACCTGCACATCATGCATAGAGGATATATCGTAAGCTCAATTAGACCATAGCGAGACCTTAGGCTCCAACACTCACACACATAGCATATAATATACAAGTGTGTTGAAATTGTGTTTTAATTGAACAAATCTAAGCAACTTGAGAGGGCTCGGGCGACCAAACCCTTGGAGTACAAAACTCCTCGGGTGCCCTAACTTTGACAAGTCAAAGTGTTGATCAAGATCTCGGGTGACCGAACCCTAAATGCACATATCTTCTTTGGGCACCGAAACCCCTCGAAAGGGACTGTACACCAACTCGGGCGACCGACGTTTTTAGTTCAAAATGACCCGAATGACCGAACACATGCGTTCAGGCCACCGAACATTCGACCGGGCACCCGAAGTCACAAAGCTTTGCTACTAACTTTGATTCGGGATGCCGAAACTCTATCCGAGTGACCGAAATTCATTGATTACCTTTTCAGTATGTGTCTTGTCGGGTGACCGAACCTAGGTTCAACCACCTGAACCCCAACTGGTTAAAATTATTTTAATCGCGGTAAAACTGGGTTAAGTTAAGCTAATTAAATTTTAATCATTTGAGACTTTTTTAATTATCTCCATTATATCCAAAACGGTTATATTTTTACCCCTGACTATAAATATGAGTTCATTTGCAAGATTAGGGTAAGATTAGTAAAGTGATTAGTCAAAAAATTCTCTTTATTGAAAAATTACCCATTGCCCAAACACTCTTAAACTTGCATCCTTTTGATGAAATCTGAGATTGTGAGAGTTCTTTTGGTGTTAATGTGATTGTTGTTCTATGCTAATACTCCCACTTGTTTGTCTGCTTGAGATAATTTCTTTGGGAGCTTAGTTTAGGTACTTCCCACAAGTTTCTCTATTATAAATTTTGTGTGGGATTAAACCAAAGAAGCTTAGGATATTTGCATTCTATTGCAAGTGTCCAATAGCTTAATTTTTGGTGTGCCAAAATTTCTCAAACAAACAACTATTTTCAAACTAGTGTTGTGCATCTTTCATTGAGGAAAACTCTTTTTGAACTAGTTTGATTATCTGATTTGAATACTTGGAATATTGATGTGCCGTTGACATATTTGTTTTTATTCCAAGATACTACTTGTGTTGAATACTCTTGAGCATCTTACTGATTATACTGTATTGAGTATTGATTGAACAAAACTTGCATCACAGAGCTTACACTATATCCATGATATTGATGTGTATGTGATTGTGCGTATTTGGGTACATTTCTACTTTACCTGAAAGCACTATTTCCGTACCATTTGATTGTAATATCTGAGAATTTCCAAACGTGGCCTGAGTGGGCAGTAATCCAGCCTGGTAAGGATTGGTTATAAAGGTTGAGGTTAGCCATGTGCTAATCGACTTGGTTTGTTTAGGTGACACTCCACCCGTTTAAGTGAGCAAGTTATAGTGGTAATCCTTGTGCTTGTTAGCCACAACGGGGATGTAGGCAATTGGTCGGACCTCGATAATATTTCTGTGTGTCACCCTTACTTTACTGTTTTTTAGTGCATGTGTGTTTGATTAAATTGCTTTATTTACTTTCTAGTAAACATTTACATTACTTGTACTAGATTGACCATAGGGTTGTGAATATATTAGTGTTAGGAGATTGACCTCGGGCTTAAGTTTTAAAAATACAAATTCATGGCCCCTCTTGGGATCACGGTAAAGCTAACAATTGGTATCAGAGCCACGTAGCATAGATTAGCAGTTAATTTGAAAAAGATCACGTATGACTCATAGCTCCGTGACCCCTTTCCTTGAGGGACCATCTTCCACACAACCTCCTATTTTCAGTGGTGTTAATTACACCTTCTGGAAACAAAGGATGCGCATCTACCTTCAAAATACTAATTGGAAAGTGTGGAGGATTGTCTATAAGGGAAATTATGTCCCTATGAAAACTGAGGGTACAGTTAGGGTTCCTAAGACTGAAGAAGAATACAATGATGATGATATGAAAGTTGTTAGTTGAAATGCTACTGCCATGAATATTTTGTACTGTAGTTTTGATGTAAATGAATTTAGCAAAATTATGGCATGCTCTACTGCTAAAGAAATATAGGATAAGTTAGAAGCCACATATGAGGGTACTAGGGATGTGAAAGACAGTAGGATAGACATGTTGACCAGTGAGTATGAGGCCTTTATGATGAATGTAGGTGAGTCCATTCAGAGCATGTACACTAGATTCACACACATCATAAATTCACTGCATACATTAGGAAAGACCTATCCCATATATGAGATGATCAGGAAGATTCTTAGAGGCTTACCCCCTGTTTGGGAAGTTAAGGCTATGACCATTACTGAGGGTAGAGACCTTAAGGCCATGACTCTAGATGAATTGATAGGTTCCTTGATCACTTATGAATTGGTCATAAATGTGAGACTTAATGAGCATAATAGGGCTAAGAAAGTGACAGCATTAAAAATCTCCACGAACACATCTAGCAAATGCAGTGAATCTGACACTAATGAGGATTTGGTCATGCTAACCATAAAATTTAGCAGATTTTTTAGGAAGAACAGGAAGCCATATAAAAAATATAGGGAGTCTACAACTGAAAAGGGAGAGTCAAGTAAAAGAAAAGAGAAATCAAATGCTCCTACGTGCTACAACTGCAACAAGGTCGGGCATATCAAACCAGATTACCCACTACTGAAAAATGAGGCTAAGAAAAAGAAGAAAGCAATGAAGGCTGGGACATCATGGGATAAGCTTAGCAGCAGTGACTCAGAATCAGACCATTGCGACTCGAAGGTCTCCAATCTATGCTTGATGGCACACGACGATGAGGTATCATCTTTGATGTAGGACAGGAATGGTCGACCTATGTCCTACGATTCAACTCTCACACAAGCACATACACTTAAACACTTTAATTTAAGAATTTAATTATCCAAACATAAACACAATAAATCATGTTTTATTTCACATGTTCAAGGATTTTGAAAAGGTGTATGACTTGTCCAGCAATTAAGTCCCGATTGGTGGAATCAAGTTATATACTGAAAAGTTGTTATTTCAAAAATTCAAGAATAAAAGTTCTATGTTAGCAAACTAATATTCATACAATTGATTTTAACTAGCAAGTACCAATATTGCAATCTATGGATCAAATGGGCTATTCAAAGATGTGATTTTAATCCACTAGCAAGAGTTCACAAAATATAAAAAAGATTCAAACACAAGTATTGAAGTTACCAAGATATTGGTTTAGATGACTTGACGTTGTTCCACACGTAGTTAGGTCATACCGTTGGTCCTTTGTACAAGCTTTGAATCACAAGATGAACACAGCAATGAAGTGTAGATGATGATCGTCATGTGGGTGTATGAAGACGCTAGCCGTGTGGTGTTGATGGGGGCCGTGAGAATATTAGATGGAGGAGGGGTTGATGGAGTCATTGGATAGTTTAGTGGTCTCTCACCACTTGATCTCCGGAGAGAACGCCGTAGCCTCACACTACTCACTCACAAGGAGAGGAACAAGCTTTACAAGCTCAAGCAAAGAGATGCTTCTTCAATATTCAACTTCAACTTTCTCCTTGTTCTTACAATAAGAAAGCTATTTATAGGCATAGCCTAGGAGACAAAGCTTTAAACACTCAACAACTCTCAACAATTTTCAACAACAACTCTCAATAACTTTCAACAACAACTCTCAACAACTTTCAACAACTATTAACCTAACACAATTAATACTTACTAAAAAACAAGAAACTCCAACTCATAAGCACACAAGTCAAGCTTAGTTGTGTTGCATTATTTTAATTCAAATTTGAAATTTAAACACATTCCAAAAGGAAGGCTAAAACCGTGTGGGACCCATTGGAGCCATGTGGGGGCCATATGGGTTTTAAGTTGGACTTTGCTTCAATACTTCACTTGGGTCTTCAAGCATGGTCTTCAAGCACCTAGTAATCTTGAAATAACATATACACGAAAAATATAAATTAACACAATAGCAAAGTTTTCACATAAAAAAAATCTTCCATCAAAGAAGTAGATGATCTTCAATTAATCTCATGTGTTCCTGCAAAATAGATATAAATAATAGTGGACATCTGGAGGTCGTCCACGTGTCACCATGTCAACAAAGGAGTGGAGATCGGGAGGTCGTCCATGTGTCATCATATCAGTAAAAGGGATACATAAGGCATGTTGATCCCCATCAATCTTCTAGCTCATTATCTTCATATTATTCATCTAATGATTGTGATTCTGAGTGCATGCCTACATTTAGAGAGTTGCAATTGGAATATATTCGTGTATCTAAATTGTTAGGCAAAATGACCAAAGAAAATAATTATTTGAAAAAGAAATGTGAAAATTGGTCAAAATTGTTTAATATTGCAAAAACCTCTCATGCTTCCATTGTAAAATAAAAAGATGCTACAATTGTTGAGCTTAAGAGGAAATTAGAGGATAGCTCCTAAAATCATTTTTAAATTCACCGAGGGCAAACAAAATTTTGAAAAACTACTTGGTGCCCAAAGAAACTCCCTAAGTAAAAAGGGTCTTGGCTTTAATGGTATTAAAAATGTTAGACAACCTGATCTTTACTTAGGACATTTTACACGTGAGTTTAAGTCTCATATTCCTCCGTAAGATCCTAAGTGTAGAATAAGATGCTTTAAATGTAAACAAATTGGTCACATTCAATTTGATTGTCCACTTAGGAATAAGCGTGCTAAAATTAGGAAAGTATGAGTAGTTAAGGGAGATCCTGCTATTAACCCTCGTGAACCTAACAAAATTTGGGGGCCAACATCAGTCACTTAGCTTATTTTGCAGGTATACCTAAGATCGTCCTCCTCCAAGGACCGATGGTACTTAGATAGTGGATGCTCATGGCACATGACCGGCGACAAGGGAAAATTTACTTCAATCGTTCCCAAGGATGGAGGCTATGTGATATTCGACGACAATTAATGCAAAAGGACGCATCATCGGGGTAAGTAAGGTCGGTAAGGATTCCTCTCTTACTATTGATAATGTTTTATTAGTTGATGGACTGAAACATAATCTACTTAGCATAAGTCAGTTGTGTGACATAGGATATAAAGTATCTTTTGAAAATGACAAATGCATAGTAGAAAATAAATCAGATCACAAAGTGTTTTACTGCTGATTGTCATGAAGATGTTTATACTACTTCTCTTGATAACTTAGCTTCATAACAAGTGACATGTTTTTCTGCTATGAATGAAGCTAGTTGGTTATGGCATGGGCGCTTAGGACATGCCAACATAGATTTATTGTCAAAACTTGTTAGAAAAGAACTAGTAAAAGGCTTGCCTAAGATGTCATTTGTAAAAGATAAAATTTGTGATGCATGTCAAGTGGGTAAGCAAACAAAATCTAGTTTTAAGAAAAAGAAATTCATATCTACTACTAGGCCACTTGAGATGCTTCACTTAGATTTATTTGGACCTAATTTTGTGCAAAGTTTTTGTGGTAAATCTTATGCTTTTGTAATTATGGATGATTTTTCTAGATTCACATGGGTGTTATTTCTTGTACACAAAAATGAATCATTTGAACAATTTACCAAACTTTGTAGGAGAATTCAAAATGAAAAATGATATAAGATAACTCATATAAGAAGGGATAGAGGCACGAAATTCAAAAATGAGAACATAGAAAAATATTGTGACTTAGAAGGGCAATCACACAACTTTTCTACACCTAGGACACCTCAACAAAACGGTGTGGTAGAAAGAAAGAATATGTCACTACAAGAAATAGATAGAACTATGCTGAATGAGCATAAATTACCTAAATACTTTTGGGCCGAGGCCATAAACACTGCATGCTATGTTATGAATAGGGTGTTGATTAGACCGTCAATAAATAAAACCCATTATGAATTGTGGAACAACCATAAGGCTAATATTTCCTATCTTCATGTGTTTGGTTATAAATGCTTTGTGCTTAGAGATAATGAACATTTAGGAAAATTTGACTCTAAATCTGATGAAGGTATTTTCCTAGGTTATGCACTAAATAGCAAAGCATATAGGGTTTTCAACAAAAGAACATTGTCTGTCATTGAATCTATTCATGTTGTGTTTGATGAAGCTAATCCATTTTTTAAGAAAGATGATGAAAATGAGTTTGGTATTAGAAAATGCTTAGAGAAAATGTCTATTGAAAACAATGCAAGTGAAATTAAGAAGTAAATGAAAAATCATCTGAAGATAATGAAAATGAAAATCAGGAGTTACCTAGAGATTGGAAATTCATTAGAAATCATCCTATAGATCAAATAATAGGCGAACCATCTCGTGGTATAGCCACAAGATCCTCCTTAAGAAATATAGTTAATCATTCTGCTTTCTTATCCCAAGAAGAACCTAAAAATATTAAATAAGCAATAGAAGATAAGTCTTGGGTGATGTCCATGCAAGAAGAACTTAACCAATTTGAAAGAAACAAAGTGTGGACTCTAGTTCCTAAGCCTAATGATCACACAATTATTGGAACTAAAAGGGTGTATAGAAATAAGAAAGATGAGAATGGGGTAGTAATTAGGAATAAAGCTAGACTAGTTTATCGATTGTTTAAGGCCTTATATGGATTGAAATAAGCTCCTAGAGCTTAGTATGAGAGACTCAATGGTTTCCTACTAGAAAATGGGTTCACCCGTGGCAAGATTGACGCTATACTCTTCATCAAATCCAAAAATGATGATATGCTCCTTGTTCAAATCTATGTGGACAATATCATTTTTGGAGCAACTAATGATGAGTTTGCCAAATGCATGCAAAGTGAATTTGAAATGAGCATGATGGGTGAACTTAGTTTCTTCTTAGGGTTACAAATTAGGCAAACTAATCATGGAACTTTCATATGTCAATCTAAATGTATTAGGGACTTGCTAAAGAAATTTAATATGGAAGATTGCAAAATTCTTGGTACATCTATGAACTCTTCCATTAAGCTTGATAAAGATGAGCAAGGAATCCCTGTTAATGTAAAATTGTATCGTGGCATGATTGGGAGTCTCTTATATCTCACTGCTAGTAGGCCTGATATTATATTTAGTGTATGTATGTGTACTAGGTTTTAGGCTGCCCCTAAGGAATCTCACCTAAAAGCTGTTAAACGAATCCTTAGGTATCTAGTTAGGACAATAGAGTTAGGCTTGTGATACCCTAAGCATACTACTTTTGAGATTATTAGTTATATTGATGCTAACTTTTCTAATAGTAAAGTTGATAGAAAAAGTACCAATAACACTTGTCATTATTTAGGACAATCTCTTGTTTCTTGGTTCTCCAAGAAACAAAACTCAATTGCCTTATCCATAGCCGAAGCAAATACATTGTAGCTGGAAGTTGTTGTGCCCAAACTCTTTATATGAAAGAAAAACTTGTGAATTTTGGATTGCACTATGAAATAATACCAATTAAATGTGATAATACTAGTGCAATCAACATCTTTAAAAATCCTATCTCACATTCACAAACTAAACACATTGAGATTAGACATCATTTCCTTCGTGATCATGTGCAAAAAGGCGATGTGGCTCTTGAGTTTGTATGCACCAATGAACGGTGGGCGGATATATTCACTAAACCACTTCCCGAGGATAGGTTTATACAAATTAGACATGAATTACGCTTAATGCACAGTAGAGAAGTGTCTTAGATGGTTCATAAATTGCACAAATTTAGGGGGAGCTTTCAAGTAAAATTTAACAAGTCTTAGCAACCAATATCATTGTTGATTTGTTTACTTGCCTTAGACTTTGTGAATGCTGATTATTGCTTGTGTGCACATGTCTTATATTTATAGCATGATCATATTGGATGTAATGGATATTGATTATTACTTGTGATGTACACTTCCTTTGTCCACTTTATGATGATATTAAAATTTATATTTGATTGTTGGACCATACTGAATTGTTTGAGTAGTTGTGGATAAAATGCTAGGCTATATAAACTCAAACACATTACTATTTATATAGGATTTATTTTGGAAAGTTCGATTTACAAATGGCACTCTACCGAAATTTTTCAAACTCTTTCCAAAATTGCTAATGTATAAATGTAACACTTACTCATTGCCTATAGTTTTTACTCTTATGGTCTTTTTTGTTGTTGCCAAAGGGGGAGAAAATGTAGGGGCAAATATTGGGTTAAATACATGATGCACATTGAAAAATTGGGTTAAATACATGATGCACATTGTTTAGGGGGAGCCTGTTAAGGCTATACTCATTTTTTGCATGGTGCATTTGTCATCATAAAAAAAGGAGAGAATGTTGACCTTATAGGTCGCACCTGATTTTGATAATGACAAATACTGATATTTAATGATTGCATGTGGTTGTGTAGGCTCAACTAAATATCCCAATGAATGACACTTGAAGAAACAAGAAGACCCCGAAAACTTGTAATTTGAAATTGTAAATTTAATGTCTGTAATATTGGTCTATAATAGTAACCTAGGTTGTGGCTTGTATATTTCTTACCTACACATCATCCATATAGGATATATCATAAGCTCAATTAGACGATAGTAAGACCCTAAGCTCCAACACTCACACACATAGCATATAATATATAAGTGTGTTGAAATTGTGCTTTAATTGAACAAATCTAAGCAACTCGAGAGGGCTTGGGTGACCGAACCCTTGGAGTACAAAATTCCTCAGGTGCCTGAACTTTGACAAGTCAAAGTGTTGACCAGGCTCTCGGGTGACCGAACCCTAAATGCACATATCTTCTCCGGGTGCCCGAACCCCTCGAAAGGGACTGTTCACCAACTTGGGCGATCGATGTTTTTAGTTCAAAAAAGACCTGGACGACTGAATACATGCGTTCGGGCCACCGAACATTCGATCGGGCACCCGAAGTCACGAAACTTTGCTACTGACTTTGATTCGAACTGCCGAAGCTCTATCCAGGCGACCGAAATTCATTGATTACCTTTTTAGTATATGTCTTGTCGGGCGACCGAACTTAAGTTTAGCTACCCGAACCCCAGCCAGTTAAAATTATTTTAACTGAGGTAGAACTAGGTTAAGTTGGGCTAATTGGATTTTAATCATTTGGGCTTTTTAATTATCCCCATTATATCCCAAAAGGTATATTTTTACCCATGACTATAAATATAAGTTCATTTACAAGATTAGGGTAAGATTAACAAAGTGATTAGCTAAAAAATTCTCTCTATTGAAAAATCATCCTTTGCCCAAACTCTCTCAAACTTGCATCCTTTTGATAAAATTTGAGATTGTGAGAGTTCTTCTGGTGTTAATGTGATTGTTGTTCTATGCTAATACTCCCACTTGTTTGTGTGCTTGAGATAATTTCTTTGGGAGCTTAGTTTTGATTTATCCCACAAATTTCTCTATTATAAATCTTGTGTGGGATTAAACCAAGGAAGCTTAGGATATTTGCATTCTATTGCAAGTGTCCAATAGTTTGATTTTGGTGTGCAAAAATTTCTCAAACAAACAACTATTTTCAAACTAGTGTTGTGCATTTTCATTGAGGAAAACTTTTTTTGAACTAGTTTGATTATCTGATTTGAATACTTGGAATATTGATGTGCCATTGACATATTTGTTTTTATTCCAAGATACTGCTTGTGTTGAATACTCTTGAGCATCTTACTGATTATATTGTGTTGAGTATTGATTGAACAAAACTTGCATCACCGAGCTTACACTATATCAATGCTATTGATTGTATGTGATTGTGCGTATTTGGGTACATTTTTACTTTACGTGAAAGCACTATTTCTGTACCATTTGATTGTAATATCTGAGAGTTTCTAGGCGTAGCTTAAGGGGACGGTAATTCAGCCAGGTAAGGATTGGTTGTAAAGGTTGAGATCAGCCCTGTGTTAATTGACCTGGTTTGTTTAGGTGCCGCTCCACCCATTTAAGTGAGTAAGTTATAGTGGTAATCCTTGTGTTTGTTAGTCAAGGCGAGGACGTAGGCAATTGGCCGAACCTCGATAACATTTCTGTGTGTTATGATGGGTGGAGAGGAACACTCAGTCACTAGATGTGGCTGAAACTCAGTGAGGATAAATACCAAACAAGTATATTTCAATCTGAAAAATAATACAGAGGAATTCAAACAACAAAATCTCTCGCTCACTCACTGGCTTTCAACTCTCAACACACCACACTTACAATGCACACACACTCACCTATTTATAGCAATTACAGAAACCAAATAATCAACAATGGTGGGAATTTAAACTTCAACGATTGTGGCTGGTTTGGTAAGGTTGGTGGCCAAATCTTGCTTAACTTCAATGGAGGTGGGCTGCCGGTTGATGAAGCTGCTGCAGTCAAATTTTTGCTGCCACCGTCCCACTGTTCTCAAGTTTAATCTTCAACATCCCCCCTTAAACTTGACTCTCCTAACTTTGTCATTTCGAGCATTGTCTTCAGTCTTGCAAAAATATCATGTTTGAGTGACTTTGTGAAAATGTCAGCAATCTGATCATACGTTTTGCAAGATATCAATTTCACTTCTTTTTTCCTGTAACCCTTGACGACATGTTTTGCTTTGTATCTCTGGACTTCTCTTTGAGTGTTCTTCTTGGTCTTGTAGACCCATTTTACATCAATAGTTTTGCGGCTCTTTGGAAGATTTGTCAACTCCCAAGTCTTGTTCTTTTTGATGGATTGAATCTTCTCATCCATCATTTTTCTCCATTTGTTTTATTCGTTAGCTTTCTCAAAGCTAATTGGGTAGCTAGTTAGCAACAGGCAGTTTAGAGCAACATATTCTTCCATTGGTTCTGTATTTTCATACAGATCGGCTAGATTTCGAGCTCCTCTAGGTCTCATGTTTGAGATTTCACGCTTTATTGGTGATGGAGCTTCATTCGTCCGTGGTGAACCATGTGGAGGTGTCTGTAGCTCAGGAATTTGTGGCTCGATAGCCACTTCTCTTGTCTGTGTAGGTTCTTCTCCTTCAAGTGTCAATTCCGCATCTTTGGAACATTCAGCCTGGTCCCATTTCCAGGATTCATTTTCTTCAAAGATGACATCCCGGCTATGAAAGACTTTCTTGTTAATGGGATTGTAGAGTCGATATCCCATGGTGCTGTCACCGTATCCTACAAGGATACACTTCTCTCCTTTATCATCCAGCTTTGTCCTTCTTGCTTCTGGGATCTTGGCGTAGGCTATGGAGCCAAATACCCTAAGATGACTCACACTGGGCTTGTGAGTACTCCAGGCTTCATATGGTGTCTTTGTATCAAGACTCTTCGTCGGACACCTATTTAGCAGATAGACTACACATAACACTGCTTCTGCCCAAAAACTCTTGGGCACATTCTTATCCTTTAACATGCTTCTAGCCATGTTAAGGATTGTGCGGTTCTTCCTTTCGGCTACACCATTCAACTGGGGAGTGTATGATGGTGTGAACTGTTTCTGAATCCCTTGTTGTCTAAGGAATTCCAGGAAAGCTTCGTCTTTGTACTCTCCTCCTTGGTCTGACCGGAGTGACTTGATGCGGAAGCCACTCTGTTTCTCCACAAGAGTTTTGAACTCTTTGAACTTATCGAATACCTCTAACTTCCTTTTCAAGAAGTAGACCCAGGTCTTCCTGCTGTAGTCGTCGATGAAGGTGAGGAAGTATCGATTCTGTCCATTCGAAAATGGTCTTAATGGACCACACACATCTGTGTGTATTAGCTAGAGCGGCATGGTTGATCTCCAGTCGGCTTGCTTTCCAAAGCTGTTTCTGTGTTGCTTGCTCAAAATACAGCTTTCACATATCACATTTGGATGATGGATATTTGGTAAGCCTTTTACCATCTTCTTGCTTCCCAATTGTTTCAAACTTTCAAAGTTTAGATGCCCATACCTTAGATGCCATAGCCAGTCTTTGTCTTTAATGATAGCGCTCAAACACCTTGGCGTATCATGTTGGATGGCGAGCGGAAACATTCGATTCTTTGCCATTTGAACTCGAGTAACAAGCTTTCCTCGAGCATCTATTATCACCATCTGCTTATCACTGAGGCTAATTCGATAGCCTCTCTCCATGAGCTGTCCGAGACTAAGTATATTAGTCTTCATGGCTGGCACATAGTAGACGTTGGAGATGTAAGCATGATCTCCAGACTTTTGTTTGATCAAAACATCTCCTCTCCCTTGGACTGGGATTTTAGAATTATCGCCGAAAGAGATCTCCCCCTGAACTTTCTCATGAAGTTCAAAGAATAAGTTCTTTCTGCCAGTCATATGATTGCTGGCTCCAGAATCAAGGTACCAAACGCTTTGGTCCTGGGGAGTTGAATTGTGTGCCATCAGCATCAATGACTCTCCATCTGCATGATCAGTTTCAGCAAGGTTGGCCTCCTCGCTAACCTTTTCTTGTTGTCGCCCCCAACATTCATTGCTATAGTGTCCATACTTGTGACAATTGTAGCATTGAATGTTTCTTTTGTCTACATTCGAGCGATTATTATATCCTCCTCTTCTTCCTTGTCCTCTGCCTTGTGGGACATAGCTCTGTTGATTTCGTCCTCCTCTAGTGGGACCTCTTCTGCCTCTGCCACCTTCTCTGGAGTTAAAATTTCCAGAATTTTTTTCACGAGATCCTCGATCTCGTCCTCTTCCTTGTTGTGACGTCCCCCCTTTGTCGTATCTATCTGTAGTGAGGGACAACTTCGTTTGGAGAGCTTGCTCCAGTGCTTTATCATCACTTCTTCTATTGACTTTTTGCTCATGGGCTTGGAGTGAGCCCACAAGTTCTTCTACAGACATTGTTTCCAAGTCTTTTGTTTCTTCCAGGGTCACAGCTATATAATCATATTTTGGATCTAAAGATCGCAAAATTTTTTCACAAATTCTCTCGTCATTGAGAATTTCTCCATTTCTTCTTAATTGATTTGATACTACCATTACTCGTGTATAGTAGTCTGAAATGGATTCAGTAGACTTCATTTTGAGAGATTCGAACTCACCTCGCAATGTCTGAAGACGAATCTTTTTTACTTTATCTGCACCTTTGTGTGTTCGATGGAGAGAGTCCCAGACTTCTTTAGATGTCTTCGCGGAGGCAATGATTTCGAACGTGGCCTCATCAAGGCCTTGGTAGATTATGGATTTTGCCTTGCAATCTTTCTTTCGATCGGCTCGCAAGGTCGTTCTTTGAGCTTCGGGCATAGCTGCTTCGACTTCTTTTGATGGGCTTTCTCTGTACCCATCTTCAACGATGTCCATGACATCTTGAGAACCTAGAAGGGCTCTCATTTGAATCGACCAGTTGTCATAATTCTCTCGGGTCAATTTTGGAATGACCGATTAGATAGTACCGTTAGCCATCGAATTTAATATATAAAAAACAGAGAAATGGGGGCTGATTTTGGTAAATCTAATGTCACCAATAAATTCAAAAGATTGAAAAACCTTAGGAACCGGTTTTGGTTTGCAAAGAACTGGTCTAAAAATCACCGAACCGGCTATAGGAAAATTCTGGTGAATTTTTAAACTAACAGTTTAACTTAACGGCCGCTTAACGGCGTTAATTTTTCCGTTACGCCACGTGGCGTTCTCTGCGCTTGCCGCGTGTCCGCTTCTGGAGGCGGGTCGGATGCGGGTCGGATGCGGGTCAAGTCTCGGGTACGGATCCGGGTTGCTGGTCACTGGGCCGGGTTGCGGGTCGCTGTCCGGGTCGGATCTCGCCAATCGGGCGAAGAAGACGCGTGCGGGAGCGTGAGGCGCGTGTCGCCGTCTACCGGAGTCTTCGTCGGCGCGTGCAGCGCGTGGGAAGAGCGCTGTCTTCGTGGGAGGCGCGTGGAAGAGCGTGTAGTGTCCTCCGGTGTCCGTTTGAGACGTGGTTTTCACCGTTGGAATCGTCTTGGATGAAATTTCAAAATGATAGGATCAATTGGAATTTTGAGCAACTTCAAAAATGGGAGAAAATCGGATTTCTCCTCTGTTCGCCTCTGTTTGGCGAATTCCGGCGTACCTAGACGCTCTGATACCACTGATGGGTGGAGAGGAACACTCAGTCATTGGATGTGACTGAAACTCAGTGAGGATAAATACCAAACAAGTATATTTCAATCTGAAAAATAATACAGAGGAATTCAAACAACAAAATCTCTCGCTCACTCACTGGCTTTCAACTCTCAACACACCACACTTACAATGCACACACACTCACCTATTTATAGCAATTACAGAAACCAAATAATCAACAATGGTGGGAATTTAAACTTCAATGATTGTGGCTGGTTTGGTAAGGTTGGTGGCCAAATCTTGCTTAACTTCAATAGAGGTGGGCTGCCGGTTGATGAAGCTGCTGCAGTCAAATTTTTGCTGCCACCGTCCCACTGTTCTCAAGTTTAATCTTCAACATGTTACCCTTACTTTACTACTTTCTGGTGGATGTGTGTTTGATTAAATGCTTTATTTACTTTCTCATAAATATTTACATTACTTGCACTAGATTGACTATAGAGTTGTGAATATACTGGTGTTACGAGATTGACCTAGGGCTTAAGTTTTAAAAATATCAATTCACCTCCCTTTTAGGATCACGGTAAAGCTAACAATTCATAAGAAGGCGACACAGGTATGCCAACCAAATTTTTTTTACTTCATATATTTTATTTTCATGTAGTAGTTATTTTTATTCACATGTTGATTTCCTCAATTACATTCTAATTTGAAGCATAATTTATTTTTGTTATCTATAATATTTATTATTTATTGGGATCAATATCGGTGCCTTTACTTTTAGCCAACCAAATGAAATTAACTTTATCTAAACAATCTATCTTTCCTTCATTTCTCTTACGGCATACCCAACCAGTCTGCCATAAGAGAAATTGAAAAAAAAAGAAAATAAAAAAAAATTCTTATGCCTTTTTTAGTTATCCTTAAATAAAATTAGATATAAAATTTAAAAAAATAAATAAAAATAAAATAAAAAACAAAAGGGTTCACATCCAAATACGTAAAATCAACAATTTGTTTACTGTTTCTCTATGGAAATCTGAATAGTCCTAATTTAAGATTTTTCATATCATAAATTTATTCTTTTCCATCAAGTTCTCTAAAATTTTTAAATGAATTTAATATATTTTTAAAACAAGAATTCCTTTGCATGTAAGCATAAATATATACGTTCTGATTCCATTTAATTTTTGATATCATATTCAATTAAATTGATCTCATGCCAATAAAATTATTGCACGCCATGCCTAGAAGATTGCAGACCTACGTACAATCCATGCACATAAATTGCCACTGAGAAAAACGGATTTCAAGATTTTTTGCATTGCTTATATTGCCCCCTGGCCAATAGCTTTTCACTGAATCGGTCGCCGGAGCCTCCCTTCCGTCTTGCATCCGATCGGTGGTATCATCGGCGCCGGCTGGCCCCAGGAGGTGAATATTGAAGGAAGCCTCTCCTTGTCTTCACCGGAATATTCATCATATATACAATGGACTCATGGGCGGTAAGATTTCATTACTCTAAACACATAGCTCTATCCATTTCAATTTTTCAAAAATTCTGTCACATTGTGTTTGAAAATATTTTAGAACTCAAACTTGGTTTTGGATTTTTTTTTTTTCGTATCTATATAAAATGGTTCGTAAAATTATATTAATTTTTGTCTAGATTAATCTATATATTCGAAATCAAGAATTAATTTTCATATGTTTTAAATACATATATACTGCATTTGGGATGATGAACTTCAGGTATTGGATTTAGATAAATTTTAATAAAATTTATATTACATTCTATCTAAATTCAATACAAATTCAGATCCATTAATTAATTGGAACCCGCAATTATTTACACCCAAAAACAAAAAAAAAAAAAAAAAAATTCATCATTATATTAATTGTTTGTGTCAATTGTGCTATTTGTCATATTGAACTTATTGCATTTGCAGTTTTTTGAATGACTAAACTAATTTGTCATTTTCACTATTTTTAAGATCAAAATTACAAAATTTCATCTATTAGAAATTTCAAGTGTTTTAATTTGGATAAGCCAAAATTGATAATAGCAATAATACTAATAATAATTGTAAAGATTTCATTTGTAAATCGGTGATAACATAAAAAATTTGAAGTCGTATATTAAATTGAAATATTGGAAATGAGATTGACAAAACCTCCAAATCTTTTATTTCAGGAATAAACTAATTTAATGACATTATATATGTGTTTCAACTCATAGTTGAATTCAAATAAATTTTAAATCTACAATTAATTTATAGAACCAAAGAAAACATACATAGATTTAAAAATCTTGAATTTGATAAGTGAAAAATGATTTTTCATTAAATTTGATAGTTGAATCTTTTTAATTACTCATTATTTGCATTTAGCGCGTATATATTAATACTTAATTGCAATAATAATTATGTCAGATTTCTGTGAGCCGATACGGGCCTCGAAACGGGGGCATGCCGATGCCTCAGTATGGCAACCAGCACCCCGTCCCCGAGACGCCAATGGAATCCTACGGACGCCGCCGCCGCCTCATCCGCGCCGGCGTCCGCAGCATCTTCATCATCATGTTAATCCTGCTCGTTCTAATCCTCGCGACGTGGCTAATCTTCCGGCCCACAAAGCCCTACTTCACCCTTCAAGGCGGCGTCGTTTCCACTTTGAAGACCTTCGAAACCACTTCCGTCCTCACGGCCGCCATGCAGGTCACTGTTTCCGCGCGGAACCCGAACAAATTCGCCGGCGTTTACTACGAACAACTCTCTGCTTACGTGACGTACCGCGATACGGAAATTACGCCACGTACACGGCTGCCTGCGGCGTACGAAGGTGGCTACGAAACGAAGGTGTGGTCGCCGGCTCTGGGCGGCGATAGAGTGCCGGTAGGTCGCGACATGGCTAGGTATTTGAATGAAGATCAGACGGCTGGGAAGGTTCCGGTGAAAATCAAGGTGGATGGACGGTTGAAATGGAAGATGGGTGTATGGGTGACTGGAAAGCATGGCATGCAAGCCGACTGCCCTGCTTTCATGACTTTTGACCGAAGTAACAATTCCAGCCCAGTCATAAAGTTTACACCGGAGCTCCAAAGTTGTATGGTGGATGCTTAGGGTGTGTTTGGACGCTTGAATTTAGGTGTTATATTTAGGCAGACAAAATTCATTATAAGTGAATTAATGCGAATTTGAATTTAAAGATTTTGTTTCAAGTTTTCAGAAATAGAGTTAGGATTTTAAGTTTCTTATGCACATGTGGTTGAGTATTGGGTGTTGATGTGAGCTTGTCAAGTTGTCGTTAAAGTTTTTTTAAGACTCATGACTTAGATGTACTTGGGATTTGAAAGGGATTTCAGTCAATAAAATAAATGCTTAGAGCATAGAAAAATGCATCATGAATAATGTTTCCTATATTTGGTTTGGATGCCACCAGAAATGTATTTTTCAAAATTTTGAATACTTTTGTTGTAAATATATTGAACTTGATTATCAAAATATATATGTATTTTAATAAGCCCATTATCTTCGATTACAATTAGACTACATTTGGAATTGAGAAAATATTAGAGAGAGGAAAGGAAATTATTAAGAAATCTATATTTTCATGTTTGGTTATAAATAAAATTTATAAATATATATATATATATATATATATATATATATATATATATATATATATCAAGTCTATGAATAAAGTTTTGATTTTACACATCATCAATACTTAATTTTTCCTAATTTTTAGTCATATTAAAATAAACTTGTATTTTTGTTAGTATTTAGTGGAGAATAAAAATATAAGGAAAAACGAGTTTCCTCCTTGTTCTCATTTCTTTTCTATTTTTCAAATAAAACCCCTTGATCCAAACAGATGCATAAGGTATGCAAATTTAATTAATTGTCTAATGAGGAACTAGATTGACTTATGCGAGTGTTCTATTGGCTCACAATTAGGTGTCTCTCTCCTTCTGGGTTTCGCATGGTGGGTAATTCTTGGATGAAGCTGAAGATTCAAGATTCTAGGGGATCAGAATTCTTGACAGTTATAGTTAGGAGTAGAAGTTACTACAAATCCATCAATTACGTAGAGGTAATTCCTTGGTTATCCTCTTGTTTTGAGGACATTTCTTAGGAAGGCACTCGATGGAAAGGATTCATACCAAAGTCTTGTGGAAGTAGGAAATATATGTGCTGTTAGATTGGAGGGAAGCAGTTCTTTCCCAAGATTAATAGAGAAAATAGGAGATAGTGGGTTCTATTTCTTGTATTTGAAAATGCATGGAAGGGCCAAAATAGACGAAGCTACTCACTTACTTTCAATTTTGAAAGAGATCAACGTGAAGATAAAGAAAATAGAGGAATTTGAGTTAAAAGCAAGAAAGAATGTTTTTCAGAATGTGGTAGAGTCCAGTAAATCCTATTCTCAAGTAGTAAAAGAATTAATGTTATGCTTGATACTTAGGAATGGAATGGAATAAGAATGGAATGGATTGACTGCTTGGTTACGAACATAAAATAATAATGGAATGGAATGGGACTCCCATACTCCATTCCATTCTTATGTTTAATAGAAGTACTTAATAATGAAATGAAATACTCGTCAATTTTTTTTTTTTAAAAAAAAACATTAAATTTGCAAATCTAATAATTTTTTAAGAAGAAATTATTTCTTTTAAAGATGACTTTTAACTAAACAAAATAACAATAATAATAATAATAAACCATTCATTTATTATGCATGTTCTAGACACCCTATTTTGTTAGGGCTTATATAACAAAGTTTTTGTTAGGTCTAATTTTAGTGTCCATTTGGGTTTTAGTTCAATTTTTGAATTCATGCATAATTTTATAAATATTCATTAATATAATAAAATGAGAAAATGCAGGAAAATAGGATTAAAAAAAAACTATATGCATGGAAAATGAGGAAAAATTGAATAGATTTAAAATAAAAAAAAGTAGAAAAGGAAAAAAATGAAACAAAAATTTAGTGGGCTAGCATCTTCATTTTTCAACCTGCAAGAACAAAGGAAAACGACAATTAGACTTGTGGGAAATTGCACAATTAACACGTGAATGAAATCATAGTTTAATGCAGACGTAAATTGTTCAATTCAATTTAAATTTGATTAGTCAATTAAATTCTAATTGATCAAATCAAAATTAATTGAATTGTTCCCTATAAATAGGGAGTTGTAGAAGGATGAAAGGAGGAGGCAAAGTAAAAGGAGAAAGATAATTTGGTGAGGCAAATTGGGGAAAAAAATTTGCTCACTGAAGAAAGAATATGGAGAAAATTTGAAAGAGTACTGTAAGAACGTGAGTTTTGAAGAAGAAAAGCTGGGGGCAGACTAAAGGGCAGAAGCACTAAAGGCATTAACAGTGGAAACTCAAACTAACATGCCTAAATATTGGAGGAGTTAAAAGACAAAGGTCCGTTCTCTAAATTTTGTTTACTTCTATTTTGATTTCTTGGATAATTAAAATTGTAGAATTTTAAATTCAAATTTTTGGGATATGAATGCAAGTAGAATTTTAATTCAACTTGATCTAAAAGGAAATGCCTAAGAATTTTCACACACAGATTTGAATATTTACTTGGGTCTGAAAGCCAGACCTAAATACCCATATCTAGATTAAGATTTATATACTCATACCCACATATGGATCCAATAACCTAGATTCGAGTGCCCCAAAGCCGACCCGAGGACCCAAGTCAACTTGACGTGAGTCCTAGTCAGCTGACCCAAAGACCCAAGACCTAAGAATAACTTTGACCTGGGTGCATTGCCCTTTTAACCCATCAAATTTATCCACTTAACCCTAGCCCAACTTACTATATCAAACCCTAAGTTTGGCCCAACCATGAGCTAGGGCTAAATCCAAATCCAACCCAACGACTTAATTAGTTAGCAGACCCATAGGCATAGCCCAATATTGATCCAAGTCTACTTAAGCCCAACTTAAGCTTTGCCTAAAACTTCACTCAAGCCCAACTTGCTCAAGCCCTCGCCCAAACTTGGTCCAACCCATTTACCGTTAACCCAAGTCAATGTTAACCTAGGTCAACTAACCCACCTAATTAACTCACTAAATCTAGTCTAGCCTAGCAACCTATCTTAGACTTGGCCCAAGCCCATTCTCCAATTTAATTAACCTAACTTCATCTAACATAACTCAAAACTAAATTAAGCCCATAACCAGTCCAAGCTCACCATTTAGCCCTCAAACTTTAACTTATATCCACAACCCCAACTCGAGATTGGCCCAATTGGGTTTGTCTTAGCTCAATATTGTACGACAGTCATGAACCCACTAAGCCCAAGCCAATCCCATGCTCCAAAGCTAACCCAACCTAATCATAACTCAACCTAAAATCTAGTTTATGTTCACCCAACCTTAACCCTAGTCAAGCTTGAACCTCAAACACCTTGTTTGGGTTGCGAGAAAACATAAGAAAGTTCAAAAAAAAAAAACTGAAATACATACAATAGAAAAGCAGGGAGGAGTGTTTACCTACAAGTCAATCTAGGAACTGGATCTAGAAAAGACAGAGAGCTTGAGGCTCTCTACCAGTTGGGATTCTTGATCAAAACCTACAAAAGAGAGTTAGAAAAGGATTAAAAGAGCAGAAATCAAAAGAGAAGAAAAATAAAAGGAAATAAAAAGATTCGAGAAAGAGGGAGGGAGAGAGAGAGAGAGGGACAAAGAGAAATAGAGAGAGAAAGAGAGGGGTGAGAGAGTGGGAGAGAGAGAGAGAGGGAGAGAGACGGATAGTGGGAAATGGAGAGAGAGAGAGAGAGAGAGAGAGAGAGAGAGAGAGAGAGAGAGAGAGAGAGAGAGAGATATAAAGAGAGAGAAAGAGAGAGAGATGGAGAGAGAGAGAGAGAGCAAGATGAGAGTGTAGAGAAAGAGAGATGAGAGAGATGTAAAGAACGAAGATAGAAGGGAGAGAGAGATATGAGAATACATGGAGAAAAGAAAATAAAAGAAAAGGAAAAAAAATTAATTATTAATTATTAAAAATTGGGAAAATAATTAAAAAATTAGAAAAAAAAATTCAGTAAAAATTAAATAAAAATTATTGAGTCATTTTGACCCACATAACAAAAAATGGAAATAAAAAATTCCAAAAGTAAATAAAATGGAGAAAAAGTCTTTAAAAATCCCAGATAACTATAGAAAAAATGTTGGAAACCTAAGAATGTTTTAAAGACTCTATTTGCTCCAATTTGATGAGTTTGTTTGATTATTTTCTTTATATATTCTATTTTGTGTGTGTGCGTCCCAATGAATAAACAAATTGGGTAAAGAGATACTTTAGACCTTACCTATATTAGTTATGATGAGGGTTTATCTAATAAGATCCCCTCATTTGGAGGTATTAATGGACATTTCTAAAACACACCTTAATTCACTTTTTTCTCTTAAAGTTTTAATATGTATTTGCTTTTTGATGAGTTAATTAAAGACCATTAAATTCAGTTTAGGGATAATCATAGTTAATTAGGTACCATTCGTAGAACAGATGTGTAGGAGGTGCTAGTACCTTCCTCTCGTATAATCGAACTCCAAATCCCAATTCTAGTAAATGCATACTGAGACTACTAGTTCTTTGGTCTTAAGATTAGTCTAAAGACTAATCAACGAGTAGTTATTAGGTAAACTAACCGCACTTAGATAAATAACAGGTTAGTGGAGACTCCATCCAAGCTTTATTATTATTATCCCTTGCCATTCCAGACTCTTCTCCGGGACGTTGCAATACACATGTAGAATTTTAAAGGAAAAATTAGACAAAGTAAATCCCAACAATTTCATTCAAAGAATTTCACATGGTATAAGTGCATACTAAAATTTAAAAAAAAAAAAAATCTATTCTATTAATAAGTTCAATAGTTTGTCAAATAAAACCAACATCCACATAAAAAAACTAAGAATGATGTTCACCCATTCTTCATTTTCATTATCAACATTAGTAAACGAAAGCTTAGTTGACATGCGATCTGATCCAACTTTATCATTTCCTTGTGCCTCTCGATCATACTTAGACCTTATATCTTCAAAAACCCATAATTGATCTTCAATCTCAATTCACTAACCAATGCATCTTGAATCGCACGAGTAATCCATTCACTATACCCATATAACTCATCGCCCAAAAAGGTAGTTGATTCTTTCATTATCTATGTAAATGCTTCATCACTATCAACTATTTTCTTCCTTTTCTTCTTCAAACATACCTCAGCAAAGTAGTTGGGGCACGTGCATGGGCAACATAAAACTCCACGTGAGAAGTATCTCCAACTCGTCATCCTCCAAATCATTATTTCCTTTGACATTCTCTTCTCTTTCCAATTCCTCCAAAACATTTGCATGTGCTTCAGCATCTTTTCCAGCTGCACGATCTTTCCAAGAAATAAACAAAAGCAAGAGCATGAAGATATATAAGAAAATAAATTATGTCTAAGTTTTGCTACCTGAAAAAGTGAAATTTCTAAATTGATGAGGGTAAGGACATGAGTTCTTAAAATAGAGAAATGTTGAAACTGGCAAATCAAGAAGAAATTGATTATGAGATCTAATCATGCCAGTTTAAAACTGCCACTTAAGCAGTGCAAAATTCAGGAAAAGTATATTCGCATTGCAATAAGAAATTGTCAATCAACGAGGCCTAATTAGCTAGTGGGCAAGGATCAATTTTTTAGATGTCAAGTCACTGTGCTCTAGTCAGCACAGATGTCACAGAACCCATGTCGAAAATCGCGACTTCCTGTGAATGTGATATTATTAAAATGTCAAGCACGTCTTCACATTTGATCTGTACAGGAGATATATATATATATATATATATGTATAGTACTTCTTTAAATTTTATTTTTCTCTCAAGAGGGTGATGCACCATAAACCAAAGTTGGACTTTTACCCAAATGATTGCAAGATTAAAAAAATCATTGCATTTGAAACTGGGATTGCCCTCTTGATCCCTTCTTGAAATCCATAAAATATTTCTTTTTTCTTATATATATATATATATAACATACATGCCCCTTCCTAACTCCAACAATTCTCAAAATACCATTAAATCTTCCAAAACTACCCTCGTACTCTAATTATATTCCTAACTTGTTTTGTCGTTTTTTTCAAAAATATCCCCACACTTTTTTCAACTATATGATCCTTGCATTTTGTAGAGATGTGAAGTGTCTTGATGTGCCCTCGTCCTTTTGGTGAGATTTCCTCATTAGTGAAGGTTTCAAAATTAGTTGCTCGGAGACCTCCAATTATATGATCAAAATTTTCCACACTGATATCATGTTGAACGTACACTTGATCAATGACACTCATGAGAACTTCCCTCTATGCCTCTGAGCTAAGAAGCAAAGAAGTACAGAGATGCGAGTTGGAAGTTCATTAAGAAGCAAACAAATATTCTTTGTCAATTTTTTGAATTTTTTACTGTCTCTACTATTGGAAAGGGGTTTCCTTTTTTCTTTATATGGTTTTTAACATCCAAAATGCCTCTATAACTATTTATAAATATTTCAAAAAAGTCCCAATAATTATTTATAACTATCTATAAACATTCTGCAAATATGGTTTTTTTTTAATGGAAAAAACCATGAAAACCTCCATCTAAACATTTCAACTCAACCAACTACACTCTAATGAGTGTAGTGGCTTAAAAACACTAAGAATCCCGAAGGAAACACATGAAAAAAGTGTAAAAACATGTACTCTTGAGATTTTATGGTCGACCACTTGTAGAGGAGCATTCAACCAGTGTTGTAGTCCGTGGCTCATATGTTGAGTGGAACACATGTACAAAGAGAAAACATGGTGGAAAATAGAGATGTTAGTTTGTAGGATCAAACCGTTGATAGTTTGCCTGAAATCGTCAACGGTTTTGTCTAGGTGTAGAGAAACAGTCGACAGATTTGGTCTTGTTACATCGACTGTTTAGTCTCGGCTTTAAACCATTGATGGTATATCTGAAACCGTCTATGATTTTGCTCGGTTACTTAGCATTGGTTTTCAAATTATGAATTGGGAAGTTGTATAGGTTATGTTTCGGGGGGAAAAACTTCAGGAGGGTTATATATATGCATGTTGTATGACATAACTCTAAGTCTTTGGATATAAGATAGTAAAAACTCACCGTCGTTTGCTCCTGTGGATGTAGACATTATCGAACCACATAATTTTTCGTGTCATTATTTTGTTGCTTTCATATATTCTACGTGATCGTGCTTTATAGATATTTCACTATTGGCTACTGTTTTGTAAGATCATTTTTTTTTCCACTAAGCATTCATTTGCACAAAAAATTAGTATTAGAGCATTAGGTTACGATGGCTTCTAGAATTTCTTCTGCAAAGTTCGATGTTATTAAGTTTGATGGAACGAGAAACTTTGGACTATGGTAGAGAAGGGTTAAGGATCTCTTAGTGTAGTAGGGTATGGTGAAGGCATTATATGGAAATTAATCGGAAGGCAGGGATGAAACAAGTTGGAAGGAACTGGAAACGGAGGTTATGACAACTATCAGGTTTTGTCTGGCCGATGACGTGCTGTATCACATCATGGATGAGGAATCTCTTGTGGCTGTTTGGCAGAAACTTGAAAGCTAGTATAATTTTAAGCCTTTAACAAACAAGTTGTATCTTAAGTAGAAATTGTATTAGCTTAATATGGCGGAGGGCTCGAATTTGAACAAACACATCAATGTATTCAATCAAATAATAAGTGATTTGATGTGGGTTGATGTGAAGTTCAAGGAGGAATACAAGGTGTTGATGCTATTAAATTCCATACTTGAGTCTTATACGTATAAAGATCTGGTTACTACTCTGACATGGTGAAAAGAAACCCTGAATTTGGAAGAGGTAACAAGCGCTCTGCTGGGTTTTCATCAAAGGAAGAAGGCCAGTGATGAGATTTCACAAGGTGAAATGTTTGTGCTTGTGAAATGTTTGTGGTAAAAGGTAATCACGAACGTGGGAGAAGCAAGTTCTGGAGTGGATCGAGTTATAATAAATCTCGGTCGCAGTTCGAGAAGAAGAAGGATATACAATGTTTTAAGTGTAAAAAAATTAGGCACATAAAATCGGATTTTCCAGAGTGGAAGAATGGGAATGTAGAAAATCAAGAGGGATCGTCAAAATCTGCGAATGTGGTGGAAGAAAGAGACTCAGGGAGCAGTGATGGTGATGTGATTTTTGTTTCATCAGGCTCAAATCGCCTCACGGATTCTTAGATCCTAGATTCAAGATGTTCTTATCATATGACACCAAATAAAAATTGGTTAAGCATCTACAAGTCAGTAAATTCTGGTTTTATTCTAAAGGGAAATGATCCTACATGTAAAATTATTGGATTAGGAAATATTAGAATTAAAATGTTTGATGGTGTTGTGAGAATATTATGTAATGTAAGGCATGTACTGGATCTACGAAAGAATGTGATTACATTGGGCACTTTAGATTGTAATGGGTATAGTTATAAGTCTAAAAGTAGTATAATGAAGGTGCGTAAATGTATCTTGATGGTGATGAAGGGACAAAAATTAGCGAAAAATATCTATGAACTGTTGGGTACCACAGTTGTGGGTAGAGCTGTAGCTGCAATTTCTAAGTCAGATAATACTGTTTTGTGTAAAACAGTCACACATAAGATGGAGGGTATTCTTAACTACATTTATTCAGATATTTGGGGACCGGTGAGGGTAGCATCATGGATTAGACATATTTACTTCATGAGTTTATCACGGAAGGTCTCAGTGCACTTTATGCGTCATAAGTCAGAGAAGTTTTCCAAGTTTAACTTGTGGATAAGGTGGAAATCCATATTGGGAGAAAGATCCTTATCATATCAGACAGTGGAAAAGAGTACGCTGGTGTTCAAGCAATTTTGCGAATAGCATGGCATAGGGAGACACTTCACAGTACACAAGACACCACCACAGAATGGTGTGGCGGAAAGGGTCGACCGAACTCTAGCTGAAAGGGCTCGGTGTCTTGGGTTGTATACAGGGCTTGCAAAAAACATTTTGGTTAAGTGAGTATGGCGTGTTTCTTGATTAACGGATCGCCAAGGGTATCACTAGATGGGAAAGTTGTAGGGGAGGTTTGGATAGGTAATGCAGTAGACTATCCAATTTGAGAGTGTTTGAATGTTTAGTCGTCACGTTTCTAGTGAGGTGAGATTTAAGCTTGGTGCAATGTCTAGATGATGCATCTTTCTGGGGTATCCAAAAGGAAGGTTCAATTTGTGGGTTCCAATGGCAAAAAAGTTGGTGATAAATGGAGACATGGTTTTTGATGACAAAGCCATGGTGCAGCGTACTCAGGTAGATGAGAAATAGGTGCCAGAAAAATGCAGCAGCCATGAGTATGTGATGTAAGTGGAATTGGAGACTCAGTGCAGAGATGACATTGTTCATAATGCATGGAATTTTAACTTGGAAGACCAAAAGGATCATAATGGGCCTATACGCACTATTAGACCACCGCCTAGGTATGAATTTGATGATCTGGTATCTTATGCATTCATTACTACTAGTAAGGTTCTTACTAATTTTCAAGAGGTGTTACACAGCCACGAGAAAAGTATATGGATAAGTGCTATAGTGGAGAAGATAAAGTTACTACATAAGAATCAAATAGGAGTTGGTGGAATTTCTAGAATGGAGGAGGGAAATATGATGCAAGTGGGTTATTTTTCTATTGTTTTATGTGAATGACATGTTAATTGTTGGGAAGACTTTGATTGAGGTAAATCAATTGGAAACTCTATTGAGAAGAGAATTTGACACGAAGGTTTTGGGTGAGGCCAATAAAATTTATGGGTTAGAGATTCGCAGGGACAAAGCTGCAGGGAGATTGTGGTTATCTTAGAGTAGTTTTGTGGAGAAGGTGCTAGAGAGGTTTAGCATTGTTAATGCAAAACCAGTAGGTACATCATTGGAAAATTAATTTGAATTGTCTACCGCTTAGTACCCAAGGATGGATGATGATATTCGTGATATGTCAAAGGTCCCCTATGCTATTGCAGTGAGGTGTTTGATGTATGCTACGGTTAGTACAAGACCAAGTTTAGAATAAGCCGTCAATGTGGGTATTTCAGACTATGATATTATGTTCGGAAGACAACATAGTGATTTGATAGTTGTGAGATTTGTGGATGCAGATTATGCAGGAGACTTGGGCGACGAGAGGTGACTCACTCGAAAAATAAGCAGCTCGAAAGCTATCCCAAGTATAGGAGATCTGATAGTTCCTCGCATACTGATGGCAATGGGGATTGATTCACGTGTCCTGCTTTTGCCTCTTTCCTCCCTTTCTATCATACACCACTCACTTATTTATATTATATTATATATATATATATATATATATATATATATATATGCACTAGCATTATTTTCATCGCAATTTTAATGTATAATTTCTATATTCAATATTAAAATTTATTTATCACCAATTTTTTATCATTCACATTGTCTAAAATTTTGACATTAATTATTTTACTGAAAATTTTACATTGACTAATTTTTATATTAGAATTCAAAATAATACAGCAATAAACAATGAAAAAAAAAAAAAGGAATGTAATATACCATGCTTTGTGTGTTAATATCTTAAAAATTAATTTTAAGACAACAAAAAAATATAGTATGGGAAAAATAAATATTTCTCTATATAAAAAATTGGGCAGAGTAATTTACAAAAATTTGAATTTTATGATAGATTTTTATACTTTGTATTTTTCCTCTTTATAAATCTTTTATTACTAAAAAATGTTTTAGTTTCCAAAAATATTTTTTTAGAAAATATATTCTTATTTTTATTTCTTAAGTTTTGTATAGAATTTAGAAAATTAAAAAAAAAAAAAACATTTTCTTTGATTTGTTAGAAAAAAATTTGAAAAATGAAAAGAAAGCATGTTTTTTTTTATAAAAAATTAAATTTAAGCATAAACAAAGTTTTTTATAATAATGTTTTGCAAAGGTCATTAAAATGATATTTATATCCTCATGTTAGCCACATGCTGTTTTAATATATTGTTTCATCCCTTACTGAAATGTGTCTCACCCAAATATGATTATTTCTTTTTCAAGACATCCTCGAGGTCGGGCTTAGGGAGTTCGAGGGTTTTTAGCATTTTGAGAATTGTAAAGAAAAAGGGTATATTGTTGGATATACTATGGGGTTGTATAAAGTTTAAGTTTAATTTTATGTTTTATGTTGTTATGTTTTAAGTCTGTTGAGGAAGGAATGATTGTGATTATTAAAATGTTTTGGAGATATGTGTATATATATGGAAATGCAGGTGCTGAATGGATAATATGGATTGTAGATAGGAAATTGTAAACTCTAGTATTATGATATTATATGTATGGAGATTATGTTTATGTTTTCCGTTATGTATGTTATGGATTATGGATTATCAGGGTTTCATCAGGTATAACGCATCGGACCTGGGTTTAAGGGTTTGAGGCGTTACATGTGAAGGCTAAGCCACCCCTAGAGATAGACTTATTTCATAAATTACTGTTCGAGTTTAATTCCTATTGGTGGTATGAAGACAACAAAAGAAGTGTAATGATTGTCCTAATTGACCAAGAAAAGACCAAAAATTGAAGAATGAGTAGAATAAAGAATAAGAAAATTAGAAATGCACATGTAATGAAAGGCAAATACCTGCTCCACATAAATACCACAAAAATGTCAAAGACACAACACATGTTCTCTACATATGAAGACTCTTTAACCGCTTAATGTTTTAGATGTATTCACGCCATGTTTGTGAATAAGTTGATCTAGGGTGGTCTTGGTTGGATATGGCGAGTAGGTGAGAAGATGTTAGGGCGAAGGACCCGACACCTCACAAATAGGCTGGATTCTTTTGAGACTAGTCCACTCTGTACATCTAAAGTTTGTTCCTTGCAATATATGAGATGTTTGATCGCGACACTCCTCCTCACATATGATGAGTAAACCTATCTTTTTTGAGTGTTTTTTAGGGTATACCAGTTAGGTCGAGTCAAAAACGAGTCATAACATTTTTAAGTCGAGTCCCGGTATTTTCATGAAATGAGTCTTTTTGTTCTAGAATCAATTTTTAAATCTAGTTTTTTCCAAAATTGCCAAATTTTCTGAAATTGAGTCTTTTAAATTTTTAAAATGAATTTTTATTGAGTCGTCTTCCCGAGTCCGGTCCCTTCCAATTTACGGAAATCAAGTTTTATTTTGTTAAGCCGAGTCCCTCTTTTGGAAGATAAAATTGGGCAATAAAAGAGACATAAAAAAAAAATACAAAATGGAAAATACCAAGCAAATGCAAATAAAATGCAAAGAAATAAAAAATCAAGTTCGGATGAAATTTCAGATAAATAAATGAAAAAAAAATCACGTGCAGTTGGAAGAATGGTTCTCTCCCAAGCGCGTATATGAAAAATATTCTTTTGTTAGAAACAAGAAGGATTGTAGTTGGAACAGATTTTGGCGCATATTGGATTGCCACTCTCTATAAAGAGAGAGTCTCGGTACTGAGAGGGGGGACTCCACTATCCATTTCACGCAAGGGGGTTCTCATTTTCGTCCATTGTTCACTATCACCCAACACTCATCCCTCTCACAGCTCTAGAACCCGAGCTTCCACTGCCTCACTACCTCAACGAACCAACCTCCTCCTCATCTCTTACCCTTCGCCTACCACCCATCAACCAACCACTGTCACTGTCCCAACCATCCACACCTCCATACTCGAGCACTGCTCCTCACCCGAATCGATTCACACTGGTTTTTCTCCATTTCACTTGATTATTATTTAGAAATTTAGAAAATCTACAAAATTGGTCTCGACCGAGACCTTAAACTACTTTTCCCCCATGCCGGTCAACATTTGACCAGTTCATCATTCCCGGAATCGGTTCACACCGATTTTCTCCATTCCCCTTGTATATTATTTAGATATCCAGAAAATTTACAAAAAATTACAAAATTCTCAAAATATCCAAAAAATATTTTCATACTTTGATTTTCATGGTTTTATTTTGTGCTATTTTAAAGTTCGAGAAAACATTGAAAAATCACAAAAAACCACAAAAAATGTTTTCACGCTTGGAGAAAATGACAAAATATTTTTTAGGCATAGAAAATCATTTCCATCCCGAACAAATTTCAAAAACTTTCTGGAATAGTATTTTCCTACTTAGAAAAACCTACGGATTTCAAAACCCTCGGGAACGTATTTTGTACCTTATTTTCTTAATTTTCCTTCCCGATGATTGCAACAAAGGGCATAGACTCTTCGGAATATTGGATTGCCCCAATTCTAAGGGAATACCTATATAGTATTTTCATTCTTTTGATTTTTGAAAGGGAGTAATTTTAAAAAGACTTATTAGATTTATTTTGGGATAATTTTTTATTAATCTGGTACCGTTTGTAAGAACGGACGTGTAGAGGATGTTAATACCTTCCCTTTGCGTAACTGTACTTCCGAACCCGACTCTAGTGATGCAGACAAATTCTACCTCTAACAGGGTATCAAACAAGTGTTCTAACCGCACTTCAAAAGGTTAGTGGCGACTCGATCACATATTGTTTTTTTACGAAAAAATATTTTTTTCAAAATCACACATCCATCTAGTTCACAGCCGAACCCACATTTTTTTGCCAGAGAGAGTGGCTCTTTGGGCGGGTTCGGGACGTCGCGACCTAGACCTCTGTAACTGCTATCCTGTTTTGCTGAAGCCGTGAAGACCCGAGCTCCTTGCTCCCCTGTGGCCAGCCACCTGCAACACGAGTAGCAGCTTTGCTGCTGCCATAGCACCCAAGCATCTCTCTCTCTCTCTCTCTCTCTCTCTCGTTTCCCCCTTTTCTTTTTTCTTTCCTTTCCTTTTCTTTAGTTTTTTTTTATTCTTGCTTTAAGTACTTAATTGAGTATGGATATTTTTAAATTGAATTTTAGTTAAAGTTTTAACTTTGAATCTTTGTTTGGGCATTATTAGTATTAAAGCTTTTTTTTTTTTCTCTCAATTAAATTTAGAATTAGATTTAATTATTGCTCGAGTTATTTAGTTAACTGATTAAAGTCTGATTTGGTTCTTGAAAAAAAAAAATAATAAAATACAAAAAGAAAAAAAAAAATTTTTATAAGTTAAAATAGTAGTTTTCCTTAAAATTTAAATTTTATTTGTTGAAACTCGATTTAGTTTAGGCTCAATCTTATTAGAGTTCCCATTTTTATAGTGTTTAGCTATTGTATAAGTTGTTAAAGTTTTAATTTTTGTTCAAGTTCTTGTTTGAGTTTAAATTTTGATTTTGATTTAAGTTCTTGGATTTATTAAAAGTTCGATTTTTCTTGTTCGTGTTTGTATTTGATTAAGTTTTTTTTTTTTTTATTGCATGTTTCAATTACGTGTTAAAGTTATCATCTATAGTTTTTATTTCGAAATTTAAATGCACGTTTCAATTTTGGCCTGATTAAGAGTAGGACTTTTGTTTCTCGTTATTAAATTCAGTGCATGTTAGGATCTAACTAGAGTTTAATTTGCATGTTTGTTTAATTTGTCAAAGAAATCTCAAAATCCAGAAAACCCAAATCTCAACTATGTTCAGTGCCCTTTTGTTTCTTATTTTCTGATTGGAATTACATAAAATTTGATATTAAACTGCATTCCCTGAGGAGACGATCTGACCTTTGGGTTAAATATTATACGACAGAACTCCTATACTTGGGATAACTTCTGAGCTACTCATTTTTCGAGTGAGTCACATTCCTTGGAATTAAAGAGCAAGACAGAAGAATACGTACACTTTCTATTGTAATTGCATTTGTTTTTATATTTTAATAATTAGTAATAATGCATTGCATGCATGATGTGAATGAATAGCTCAGAATGACCATAGACAGACCCTAAGGACCAGCACTTTATGCAGAAACTCATTTCTTAATTAACTAACTGGTTAGGGTTAAATATTAGGGTTAAAACGAAGTTTACAAAAGCTTCGATCACAGGGAACCGGACAAGGACCATAGCTGACCTTAGGGGCAAAATTTGAATTTCACTTGCCTCGGTCAACTGAACATCACAAGGTCATTTGACCTCGGTCGACCGAACTAAGAAGTTGACCAAAGTCAAACTTTCGATCGACCGAACTCTTAGTAGTATTAATGCCTCGGTTGATCATTCGAAAATGAACTTGACACTTACAGTCGACCAAATTGATGCGTGGGTGATTCCCAATGCCCTGGTCGACTAAACTCTTAGTTCAAATTTAATTTGGTCGATCGAACCTCAAAATATGGTCAACTAATCTTACCCTAGTTGAGCGAACCTCGGAGGATTCAAAATTGCCTTAATATGGTCGACCAAAACCTGAGTTCAAAAATGCCTCGGTCGACCAAACCTAATGATATGGTTGACCGAACCTAAAATCTGGTCGACCAAACCTCTCGAGTTGGCAAATTTTTACCATGGTAAATTAGGGTTAATTTTCATTAAACTCAATTAATCTTTTTTTCAAAATACCCAGTGTGTCCCCAGCGGTTATAATTTTTTCCAACTCTATATATACCTCCTCATTTGTCATAATTAATACTGGGATTAGGGTTTTAGATTAGTTAAATTTATCTGAAAATTTTATTAGGCAAAATCATTCATACTCCCATATATTTTCAAATATATTGCCAAAATCTACCTCATATACTCATCTAACCATTTATTTTGAGAGAGATTAGTTTTTCATATTCATCTTACAAGCTTAAACTCTCACTCACTTGCATTTGATTATGTATTGATTTTTGGATAGTAGCTTAAAGTTTTTTCCATAATATTTCATTTATAAATATTGGATTGGGAAAAACTCTCATTTGGCTTAAGATCTTGCATCCTTGTTGCAAGGCTCATAAGCTTGCTTCGTGCTTTGACAAAAATATTTTTAACAAGTTTAAACCTTAATATCTATTGTGCTCGACTTGTGAAAAACATTATTGTGATATTTGTTTAGGGTTGTAGAGACTTTTTGACTATTCATACTACAAGTGTATTATCTTTAAATCAAAAGTCTTACTCTCACATATACATATTGACACACATATTGTTGAGAGTTAACACATTGGTTAATAAAAATTGGCTTGAGCTTAATTCCTTATCATCTTTGAGTGAATTAATTACGTTAAGCATACTGATACATATCTGCTTGTATTAGAAGCATTTCTTTGTACACATTTGCTTATTTGTTGTATTCCTGATGTCTGATTGGAAGAGGGAGACTTGCCCTGTGAAAAGTCCCGGACTGGTTCAGACCCGGTTAAGAGAATTAGGTGCACCATCCTCGTAAAGTGTTGTAAACGGTGTCGCTCCACCCGTGAAGTGAACAACTAGTGTAATCCTCTTATTTGTGAGCTTGAAGCAGCAACATAGGCAGTATTGGCCGAACTCCGATAACATATCATGTGTCTACTTTTAAATTTCTTGCACTTTATATTCTTACACATGTATGTTATATTCAATTGATTGTGAATGTTGTGTATGAACTAATTTCTTTATATTATATTTATCTGCGCAAATCAATATTTGCTTGGGCAAACCCTAGGTTGTGTTATACTGCTGTTGGAATTTGATTTGACCTAAAAATAAAATTTTTTAATACCCAATTCACCCCCCCTCTGGGGAATACACTAATTCCAACAAAATTGATTCCATTATTGTTGTTAGATTTTAGACAATGTATATGTGTAAATTTTTGTTTTTAAATATACATGTTTATCCCTTTTTGTTGTCATTTTTGTAAATGCTATCAGATTTTTATAATGAGATGTACTTATTCAATATATAACGTTTAAAGTCTTCATTTAATACTCCTATTGTAAGAATTGTCATCGTTTTATTTATTTGGGATTTTTGTTAATATTTATATATATAGGGTGGCGTTTATTGTTATACTGATTTATTTAGGCCTTTTTAGACATATTATACGTTATTCTTAAACTGTTTTTGTTATTATTTGACTTTCACTATTTTTTGGTAATTGTCTTTTTGTTATTTTAATATTCGGGAAAAGTCTGGAAAACTTACAAAAAACCAGGAAAAATACAAAAAAAAAATCACAAAAATATTCTTGAGATCAAAATTGTTTTTATCACATAAAAATAATGGAAAATTTCAAAAAATGATTTGAGGTCAGACAATGCTTTTGCACACTTTTTTTCATCTCGAATAAATTCAAAAAACCTCCGGAAATAGTATTTTCATATTTAGAAAACCCTATAAAATTTAAAAATGTCGGGATTGTATTTAGTAACATATTTTCTCGATTTTCCGTTCCCTATTATTTTAAAGAAATGATATGAGCTTTTTAAATCATCTCGTACCCCAGTTCTGAGGGAATATATATATTATGTACATTTTTGTGTGATTTATTTTTTTGCATGTGCAATTCATAAATTCACGAAAGGGAGTAATTCTAAAGACTTATTAAATTTAAGTAGTGGGATAATTTTCAACTAATTAGGTAACGTTTCTAAGAACGGGCACATAGGGGCTGCTCCTACCTTTCTCTCACGTAACCAAACTTCCGATCTCTGCTTTGGTAACGCAGACCGATTCTACCCTTAATTGGGTAGTAATAAGGTGTTCTAATCACACTAATAGTTTAGTGGCGACTTCATTCCTATTTTTTTCGAAAATTAAACACTTACAATTTTTCATTCGCCTCGTTCTGCTCGGGACATCGCGACAACGTGATGGTGGCTAGAGTCCCTAGATTGTAAAAAAGAAATTATTGATAAATATTTCAAGAATACTCTTACAACTACCCATAAATATTTTAAAAGTATCCCATAACCATTGCATATTTATTACTTTTAAATATTATTTTATTTTATTACAATCTTCACTCAAATGGTATGGAGCATGCAGGATAGAATGATCTGCTGTTAGATTTTATAATGAAGGACCCAATCTAGGACTAAATTGGCAATAGATTTGGAACCTTTCCTAGGCAAATATAAGTATATACGAACAAGAATTCCCATGTAATAAAATCAACGTGGGTGGGCCCATTTTGGTCCGATGAATCATTTTTCTGCTCGTTCTTTTGGAGTTTCTAAACATCTTGTTCGGATCTCCAAACTATTCAATATTCGGTATATTCTCCGACATCCGTCCATCATAAACGTATGATTTATAAATTTAAAATTACAATCAATTTTAATTATTATTATTATAATTCTTATGAGAGAGAGAGAGAGAGAGAGAGTTGGTGAGGCTACTTTGTCAAACTTCACCAAAGATTTTACTTAATTTCTCCTATATATATATATATATATGTGTGTGTGTGTGTGTGTGTGTGTGTGTGTGTGTGTGTGGGTGTTCAGATGCATTGAACTTCGGGGCTCCTAAATAGCTTCATGCCTGCTCCGGATATATATATAGAGCAATTAATTAATGGAGGAATCAAATTAGTTGACTGAAACAATAGGTCAAATAGGCAAGTACATTCCTTTCGGTATTTTTATGCTCATGCATTATTGTTGTTAATTTGCAGCAGCTTCTATTTGTGTGGATCATATGGATTTGTTCCAAAAGAAAAACGAAGATTATAAAAAATATATATATATTGTTAATTCATTTACTGTATATTTTATTACTTTTTTATTGTAAAAAATGTAAGAGCTGTTTTTGTTAGGATTTATTTAGTTCTAGAAAATATTTCTCGTTATTTATTTTTTAATTTTTTAGAGAAATGAATAATGATTATCTTACTTTTATATTTTTTAAGATTCATATTCAAAGGGTAGAAAAAAAATAAAGAGTTGTCTAAATGTGTAAAATAATTTTTGATTTTTTATATTTAGATTTGAAATAATCACAAAAAACTTGTTTTCCAATTTCAAAATTTTTCGTGAGATAATATTTAGAATCATGGATTTTTGGGCTTTAATTTTGATATATGTGGATTTAGAAGAAATTTCATACATGATGTATACAAATTAAAGTCTAAGATATGAATGTCATACTACCATATGCAACGTATGAATTGGAAATTACGAAAAAAAAAATAAAAAAAAGATGTGTTAAACAATTGGAAAGTAAGGTGACTTTTTTGTAATTATTTAAAAAATTAGAAATAAAAATAAAAATTATTTTTCAAAAATAAATAGTGCCAAAACTGTTTATTATACATTTATTTCATATAAATGTTGTAAAAGTGAAAATAGCTGTCTTTTTTTGTAAATTTTGGAAAAATTAAAATGAAAAATGAAAACTATTTTCTAAAACTAAACGAATCCTTTATTTTTTCTTTCCACAAATGAGTTGTTGACACACTATTTTATCCAGGACAATTTTAGGTAATAATTGGGTCAATTCATGTTTAATTGGGGCAATTAAGGAGTGTGTAAAGGTTCAAGAGCATAATTAGATCCCTTCCATCCCTTTCGATGTTTTGCTATGCAGATTCTTAAATTAAGGTACTTCAGAGCTTCAATTTTTATATTTTGAGGTATTTATTTATTGGAATATGGGGTCATCCTTAATTTCATATTACCTTAGAATATAAAAAAAAAAGAAGGTATTTCGTTGTTTCATGAGGGAATTTTGGACATATGGTGTTAGGGTAGTATGCTGCGTGATCCCAAGAGGGGGGTGAATTAGGTACTTAAAAAAATTATGCGGAAGCATAATCAATTTTAACTATTATGTTTTCCACAAGTACTCTTAACTTCTTAACAACAACAGTATTCTCAGCAGATAATTGTATCAACATATATATGCTTTGAATATAAACAAATTTTTTGCTATCCTTTCAATACATGATAAAACTACACAATATTTACATATTCACGGCAGATCAATATCAATATAGATATACATAGCTACACAATATTAACAATATTCACAACATATCAATATCAATATCAATATGCTTAAATATGAAAGAGTTAAGGAAAAGAGTGACACCAAATTTTTACAAGGTTCAACGATTCGTGCCTTCGTCCTTGCCTCAAGCAACCTCTTTGAGGATTCACTATACCTCCTTCAGTAGGCGGAGAAGCCTCTCTCTTTTAGTAGGTGGAGAAGCCTTTTTACAAACCCTCCTTCAATGAGCGGACTTGCCTCTCTCCTTTACTTAGGCGGAGTCGCCTCTCTCTTTTGCTTGGGCGAAGTAGGCTCTCTCCTTGACTAGGTAGAGTTTCCTCTCTCCTTCTATAAGTAGAGACACTTCTACAAACTCCCAAGCAAAATTACCTTTGCTTGTCAACGATTCAGCCCATAATCCTTAGGATACAAGAAGTAATCAAAAACTGATTGATTTATACAAGGAAAACTCTCTTAATAAATCAAATACATAGACAAATAAAGCTCTAGTACACTCTCAGAATAAGATTGCAACAAAGCTCAAAGAGTTTAGCTAAGGTTTTCTAGTTTTTGAAAAATAGTAAGCTTTAAAAACGAACTTAGAAAAGCTTTCAGCAAAGAACAGTGTTTCTCTTAATCAATCAGTGTAATCAGTGTCTAAAACACATTTAGGGTTAGCTATTTATATCAAATATTGAATTAAAGCCGTTGTGTGTGTTTTAATGACTTAATATTGAAGAATATTAGAGATTTTCTACTATTAAGATAAGCTCGAGTTCCGACATCCGGTGCATGTTACCCGCTCTAGTACGCTAGCTCGGATTCCTACATCCGATGCACGTTACCTCCTTTGGCATGCTTGTGCCTGCTAGCTCAGGTTCCTATAACTCTTAAATGGCTTGTGGACCCTACATTGCTTGTGGGCCCCACATATCTCCATTGGGCCCCACATGGTTTGTGGGCCCCACTTCTCCTGGTACGCTAGCTCGGATTCCTACATCCGGTGCACGTTACCCCCTTTGGTACGCTAGCTCGAATCCACATATTCGGTGCCTTGCTAGCTCGGGTTCCTCTAACCCTCAAACGGCTTGTGGACCCCACACGATGCGTGGGCCCCACACATCTCCGATGGGCTCCGCACAGCTTCTAGAACCCTCATATTATTATTATTATTATTATTATTATTATTATTATTTATTTTAATTTGTCAAATGCAAGCATACTTTGTTCCCCCATCATCACTTACCACATGTCATGTTTCTTCCCTTTATCATTCT
The DNA here is from genome assembly GCF_029873635.1 of Malania oleifera. NCBI lineage: Eukaryota > Viridiplantae > Streptophyta > Magnoliopsida > Santalales > Ximeniaceae > Malania > Malania oleifera. The sequence goes on along the minus strand of NC_080418.1, from coordinate 121,016,425 downwards.
TCCCATGCTATATTCCCTTCATAATTCTTCATCCCATACTTTGTTGCCCCCATCATTACTCACCACATGTCATGTTTCCTCTCTTTATCATTCTTCCCATGTTATATTCCTTTCAAAATTCTCCATCCCATACTTTGTTCCCCCCATCATCACTTATCACATGTCATGTTTCCTCCCTTTATCAATCTTCTCATGCTATATTCCCTTCATCATTCTTCATCCCATACTTTGTTCCCTCCATCATCACTCACCACATGTCATGTTTCCTCCCTTTATCATTCTTCCCATACTATATTCCCTTCATCATTCTTCATCCCGTACTTTATTCCCCCCATCATCACTCACCACATGTCATGTTATCTCCTTTTATCATTCTTCTCATGCTAATTTCTCTTCATCATTCTTCCCCCCATACTTGGTTTCCCCCATCATCACTCCCTTGTGTCTTCTTTCCTATGCTTACCCCAAGTTAAGTTTATAAATAGCCCTCTTATTCCAAGCACAAGAGGAGGAGAGCTCTTAGTGGTGGTAAGGAGAAGATTTCAAATATTGAAGTTTTCTATTATAAGTTTGTGAAGCTAGTTTTTTTGAGTGAAGATCAAGAGGTCGACTAATCCCATTTCCTATCGGTGCTGAGTCACCCCATTTGAAGAAGGCACCCCGTAGTGCCTCGAATTAGAGCTCAAGAACAACTCTCGGGAAGACATTGTAGAGCGGCCCTAGTAGACTCACCAACGGGAAAAGAAGACTGGAGCAGAGGAAAATGAAAGAAGATCAAGCGATCGATTGATCCCTCTTCCTACCGATGCCGAGTCACCCCATCGGAAGAAGGTACTCCGTAGTGCCTCGAGTAAGAGCTCAAGAACAACCCTCGGGAAGACGCTGTAGACCAACCCCTGCAGATTCACAGATAGGGAAGGAAGACCGGAGGAGAAAAAGACGATAGGTAAAACCAATGAACTTTCTCTTCCTATGTTACATCTCCGCCCCCTTTCCCGAACCGGCCTCTGCTGGTTTATTTGATTCTATTTCATTTCTTATTTTATTTTAAATAGTTTCTTTTTAACCCATAAAAAATAAAAAAAGAAATTTCATAAAAGACACAAAAATTCAGAAAAATTGTCAAAGAAAAATCAAAAATTTTTAAGGCTTTGAAACTTATTTACATTTGAAAATTTTTGAAGAAAATCCAAGAAAGTTTCCAACATGTTTGGCAAAGGTTAGATCTGTTTCCTTACATTCAAAATTTTCAAAAATACATTCTAAAGTCATATCTTTAAAACTATGACTTTCATGATTGTTGTCTAAAATTCTGTTGTATTCGGAAGAACATTGGAAAACCCCGAAAAATCAATGGTCTCGACCAAGACCTTAAACTGGTTTTTCCCCAAACCAGTCAACGTTTGACCAGCTCACCATTCCCGAACAGGTTCACCCCGGTTTTCTCCATTTCACTTGTATATTATTGTTGTATCCATAAAATTCACAAAAATCACGAAATTTTCAAAAATTCCAAAAAAATTTTCACATTTTGATTTCAACTGATTTCATTTGTGTTATTTTGAAAGTTTGGGAAAAATCACAAAAATCATTTTCACATTTAGGAAAAATCACAAAAATATCTTTTTAGGCACAAGAAAAAATCATTCCAATCTCGAACAAATTTCAAAAACCTCCCGAAATAATATTTTTGATACTTTAAAAAAAACCTATAGATTTCAAAATCCCTGGGAGCGTATTTTGTATCCTATTTCCGATTTTCCTTCCCGATGATTGCGACCAAGAGCATTGGCTCTTTGGGGTATTGGATTGCCCCGATTCTGAGGGAATACCTATATAGTATTTTCATTTTTTTGACTTTTGAAAGGGAGTAATCTTTAAAGACTTATTACATTTATTTCAAGAAAACTCTTTATTAATCTGGTACCGTTCGTAAGAACAGGCGTGTAGGGGGTGCTAATACCTTCCCTTTGCGTAACCATACTCCTGAACCCGACTTTGGTGACGCAGACCGATTCTACCCCTAACGGGGAAGCAATCAAGTGTTCTAACCACACTTCAAAAGGTTAGTGGCAACTCCACCACACATTGTTTTCCACGAAAATTCACATTTTCAAAATACACATTCATTTTTCCCAGTTCGCAAGCCGAACCCATTTTTGACCAGAGATTGGTTCTCTGGGCCGGGTCCGGGACGTCGCGACAGATATGAATGTCATACTCCCATATGCAACGTATGAATTGGAAATTATGAAAAATAATAATAAAAAGATGTTTTAAACAATTGGAAAGTAAGGTGACTTTTTTTGTAATTATTTAAAAAATTGGAAATAAAAATTAAAACTATTTTTCACAAATAAATAGTGCCAAAACTGTTTAATATACATTTATTTCATATAAATGTTGTAAAAGTGAAAATAGTTGACTTTTTTGTAATTTTTGGACAAATTAAAATGAAAAATGAAAGCTATTTTCTAAAACTCAACGAATCCTTTATTTTTTTCTTCCCACAAATAAGTTGTTGACACACTATTTTATCCAGGACAATTTTAGGTAATAATTGGGTCAATTCATGTTTAACTGGGGCTCTTAAGGAGCGAGTAAAGGTTCAAGAGCATAATTAGATCCCTTCCACCCCTTTCGATGTTTTGCTATGCAGATTCTTAAATTGAGGTACTTCGGAGCTTCAATTTAATATTTTGAGGTATTTATTTATTGGAATATGGGGTCATCCTTAATTTCATATTACCTTAGAATATGAAAAAAAGAAGGTATTTCGTTGTTTCAGGAGGGAATTTTGGACATATGGTGTTAGGGTAGTATGCTACCTTCCTTTTCCTATATAAAAAGGACTTTGCGTCCTCAACACACAACATATCCAAAAAGAGGATTAACGTTCAATATATATATATAGAGAGAGAGAGAGAGAGAGAGAGAGAGAGAGAGAGAAGAAATTTGAAAGTTGAGGTGTGATTCCAAGAGGGGGGTGAATTAGGTACTTAAAAATTATGTGGAAGCATAATCAGTTTTAACTATTATGTTTTTCACAAGTACTCTAACTTCTTAACAACAACAGTATTCCCAGTAGATAATTGTATCAACTTATATATGCTTTGAATATAAACAAATTTTTTGCTATCCTTTCAATACATGATAAAACTACACAATTTTACATATTCACGGCAAATCAATATCAATATTGATATACATAGCTACACAATATTAACACTATTCACAACAAATCAATATCAATATCAATATACTTAAATATGAAAGAGTTAAGGAAAAGAGTGACACCAAATTTTTACAAGGTTCAACGATTCGTGCCTTCGTCCTTGCCTCAAGCAACCTCTTTGAGGATTCACTATACCTCCTTCAGTAGGCGGAGAAGCCTCTCTCTTTTAGTAGGTGGAGAAGCCTTTTTACAAACCCTCCTTCAATGAGCGGACTTGCCTCTCTCCTTTACTTAGGCGGAGTCGCCTCTCTCTTTTGCTTGGGCGAAGTAGGCTCTCTCCTTGACTAGGTAGAGTTTCCTCTCTCCTTCTATAAGTAGAGAAACCTCTACAAACTCCCAAGAAAAATTACCTTTGCTTGTCAACGATTCAGCCCAGAATCCTTAGGATACAAGAAGTAATCAAAACTAATCGATTTATACAAGGACAACTCTCTTAATAAAGCAAATACATACACAAATAAAGCTCTAGTACACTCTCAGAATAAGATTGCAACAAAGCTCAAAGAGTTTAGCTAAGGTTTTCTAGTTTTTGAAAAATAGTAAGCTTTAAAAACAAACTTAGAAAAGCTTTCAGCAAAGAACAGTGTTTCTCTTAATCAATCAGTGTAATCAGTGTCTAAAACACATTTAGGGTTAGCTATTTATATCAAATATTGAATTAAAGTCGTTGTGTGTGTTTTAATGACTTAATATTGAAGAATCTTAGAGATTTTCTACCATTAAGATAAGTATCATGAACGCTTCGGTTGACTAAACTAAATGTTCAGCCTCCCGAACCAATTAAATCAGGAATTTTCCAAGTGGCAGTAGCCATTCGATTGACTAAACTCTAAGGTTTTGTTGCCCAAACCAACTGTGTTTGGAACTTAAACACGACAGTAGTCATTCGATCAACTGAACCCTAAGGTTCGGTCGCTCGAACCCCCTGATGCTAGACCAGTGTTCAGACTCTGCATTCGGTCGACTAAGCACTATGCCTCAAGCACCCAAACACCCTAAAATAAAAATTCTTTTATATTTTCCATTTCAAAAATGATTTTAGTCTTTTGAAATAACTTTTGACCTTGTAAAAATATTTTCCAAGAATTTAAAAAGTACCTAAGGTCCAACTAAACCACCTAAGAGTTTTGTAACATAATTCAACTGAGGTGTACTTACATGAGTCTTAATTTGCAATATACAAAAACAAATCATTCAAGTCAAAAACAAATCATTCAAGTCATCATGTCTTTAAGTTTGGTCTTCATACAAGCTTCAAGTCAATAGTCATCTATCATTGTATTATATGCTTCATGGCTTTCAATTTTGCATCTTTCATTGTGCTTTAAGATCTTAATACATGTATGCACACTTAATGGAACAATTAGATGCCTTGGTTTGTCATTATCAAAATGGGATTAAGCAGGTTATGCTCGTTTAGCATGGTCCCAGTCATTTCCTGAATTGTCATATTCTTTCTTTCAACAACTCTATTTTGTTGAGGTGTACAAGGTGTTGAGAAATTGTGAGATATTTCATGTTCATCACAAAAGTTCACAACATCTTTATTTTTTAATTCTCTACCTCTGTCACTTCTAATGTTTAGAATATCATACCTTTTTTTTTTTTTTTTTCATTTTGAAGCTTTTTGCATAAGTTGATCAACATCTTACACACTTCATCCTTAGAGGATAAGAAAAGTACCTTGGTAAACTTGGAGTAGTCATCAACTATGACAAACGCGTATTACTTTCCTCGGAGGCTTTGTGTTCTAATGGGGCCAAACATGTTTAAATGAATAAGTTCTAGTGGCCTACTAATAGAGATGTGCTTCCTCTTCTTAAAGCTTGTCTTGGTTTGCTTCCCAAGTTGATAGGCATCACACGCCTTGTCCTTTACAAAATTGGTGTTAGGTAGACCCTTGACTAAGTTTTTCTTAGCTAATTTGGACAATAGGTCCATACTGGCATGTCTTAGTCTCCTATGCCACAGCCAACTTGCTTCATTCAAGGCTGTGAGGCATTTGACTTCTTGAGATATCAAGTTTTTAAAATTTATGCAATATATGTTATCAACTTGATTAGTAATAAACAAGGTGTCATGTTTCTCTCTATGTTCATCTATGCACTTGTCTTGTTTGAATGCTACCTCAAAACCTTTATCACTTAGTTGACTAATGCAAAGCAAATTATGTTTTAATCCTTCTACTAATAAAACATCATCAATTATCAAGGAGGGTTCCTTACCGACTTTACCAATATTGATAATTCTATCTTTAGCATTGTCTCCAAAGGTGATATGTCCACCATCCTTTAGCATCAATGAGGTAAACTTGGATTTGTCTCCAGTCATATGTGTAACGACCCGAACCCTCTAAGTGGGGCCGGAAGGTTACGTGTTTCATTTACTTGTTTCTGATACCATAAACTATAATCATGCAGCGGAAATAAATAAACATTCTCAATTTAAATACCAGATTCTATCTATAAACCCCCAAAAACAACTGCATCATTTGTTCATATTACATCCCAGTATTTAAAAGCATAAACTATACATAAACTATTCTTACAGTCGCCCCAGAATTTACCAAAAATACTACCCTGCTCGGAGCTCTAAGCTCGATCACTAGATGTAGCTGAAAATGTAATCATTAGCTAGGATGAGACACATCTTAGTAAGGAAGAATAAATCATAATGGTGTGTGGCAGAGAATTTAAATAAATAAAGAATATATTCATTTGTTATTCATCATCAGTAGAGAAAGCACAATCAAATTACGCTTACACATACATAATTATTTTTAGTAATAATTCCTGAGAATAGGGAAGATTACCCGCTTATACAAGTAGCTTCCCTCTACCCCAATACTAATATCAGGACACTCACCTTACTCAGTAAGCCATCAAATTATGTATATAAGCAAATTCTTTGAGAATAGGGAGGATTACCCGCCCATACAAGTAGTTTCCCTCTACTTTGGTACCAAACTGAAAAGTATTAGGGCACTCGTCTTTCTCAGCAAACCCTTGGCAAAAGGTTTTACTTTGACATAAATATACATATAATTAAATTCACATACCATTTATCTTATCATGTCACATTCCACATAAATTATCCACACAAGAGAGTATTGTCCACACAGGACTCACATCCACACAGAATACACTATCCACACAGGACTCACATCCACACAGGATATAACGTGGCCCACACAGACACCACTCCGGCCTGCCAATGCTCTACCCATAGTATATTAGTAGAATAACCTTCTCAAGCCTGCCAATGCTCTACCCTAATATATAATGACAATATACGAACTCCTCAGGCCTGCCAATGTATATTGTGATTATATTTAGACAATATAACGAACTCCTCAGGCCTACCAATGTTATATTGTGATACACACGAATAACCACACAAAATGACCCATTCACACAGATCACATTATTCATCACAATAATCACAAATAACAAGTATTCACAACCAATCCATATTCATAAATAAATTGTATTTTCAACCAGCCAATACTCACAATCAAACAGTATTTCCACCAATCAGTACCTACAATAGCCCATATTTGCATTCAGTTAAATTATGAAAGTTGTATTTCTGCCACACAATTTTTCCCATATATAATATATATCAAAATTCATTATTTTCCAAATGCCTAACTATTCAGATAAATCATACCTAATATATATATAGATATATATAGATATATATATATATATATATATATATTTGTATACTCGAATTTAACTAGTTTTAAATTAATAAAAACCTGCTATAATTAATTCCCCTTACGTACTTCCTAAAAATCCTGTTAAAATTCCTAACCACATCGAAGGTGTTCAAAACTTCAAACCCTGAAATTATACTATCCCCAATAAAATTAACTCAAACCCAGTATAAAAATCATTTAGTACCTTTCCTAGGCCAGTATACTCCAAATACACTCATAAACCCTAAACTATCTCACTTACCTTGATTTTAGGATGGTGCCCCAGAACCCCAAACTGAAAATCTGCTCTGCCTAAGTTGCAGAAAATCTTCTCAATAATCTCGTGGTGGTTCCTAATCGTCAACCCGGGCTGAATTAGGTATGAATTCCAAGAGGGAGGGTGAAGGAGCCGTAGGTAGAGAGAGAGAGAGTGGCGTGAGAAGAGAGAAATTTTATGCTTGAAATGAAAGATACCCATTTTATAGTTAGGGCTTCGTTGATGAGACACGTGGATTCGTCGACAAGCCCAAGAAGACCGTTCGTCGACGAAACCGTGAGTTGGTCGACGAATCTCAGAAATATCTAAAATATTTTTGGTAAATCTTCGTAGACAAGACACATATACTCGTCGACGAAACCCATAAGGACATTCGTCAATGAGGAGAACTAGTTCGTCGACGAGTCCCTGCTTGATATCCTTTTCAAATTTTCTTTTCTCTTTTTTTATTCTCTCTTTTTCCTTTATTCACTTTTATTTTAGTTTTTGGGTTCAGGTTACTATTGACCCTATGGGTCATACCCTGTTTTGATTATGACAAATACTCAGGTATTTAATGTCTATCGAGTTGTTGTGCAAGCTTGCAATGACCATATCATATGATGGCACTCGACAATCCGAAGGAAAATGACGACCTTAGTTTATCTTTAATGTTGTAATTCTTATTCATCTGGGTCGGTAATAATTATTTTTTCAAAGGTCTGTAATAATCAGTGCATGACATGCATGTAGGAACCATAAGCTCTTAAATGACCTTAGAAAAACCCTAGGTCCTAGCACTTGCACTTAAGAAAGTCCCCACAATCACATATATTATCTGGGGAATCATATGTTTTGAATTAGGGCTTAAAATGCAAAATCATATGAATTCAGGCGACCAAACTTGGCAGTGTATCTTGCCTCGATTGACCGAATAGTGGACTAAGTCAATAAGTTGACTTGAATTTGGGCGACCGAAACGAATTGGCCGTAGTGCCCTCGGTCGACCGAACATATACTAAGACTTGGTTCAACAACTCGAGCGCTCGAATTCTTACGTTAAAAATACCCTTGGGTGACCGAATTGGCAAGTTCGGGTTACCAAACTTAAGAACAGCCGACCGAACCTCGAGCATTTGAAAAATCGCCTGGTTCAGCCACTCGAATATAAATTCGGACTCCCAAACATGGAAAATTTGTTTTTTCCATTGTGTCTGTTCAAGCGACCAAACCTTGGGCTCGGTTGACCGAAAGTCTCGAGTTGGCATATTTTTACTATGGGTTAAAAGGGGTAAATCAGGGTTACGTTTTTAATCCTCACTTAAAACATTTCTAATAATCCCCTAGGTGTCCCTAATGGTTATATTTTTGCCAATGCCTGTATATACTAGTTCATTTGCACAATTAAAACAAGATTAGCACCTAGATTATCTTGAAAAAAACTTTGAAATTTGAGTGCTCATATTTCATATACCAAGCCAAATACACACTTTCTTTGTGATTCCCTTGACAAACCTAGTTTCCAAAAGAGTGTTAGTGTGTGATCTAGATTAGCTACTCTTGCTCAAAACTCTCTTTGATATATATTGATTGTTTGATTTTATTGGACAGTTTATAGCTTCTTGTTAAGATTTACTATAACGAGGCTCTGATACCAATTGAAAATAGGATATAGTTCCTAAGAGGGGGGGGGGGTGAATTGGATTTTTAAAAGATTTATGTTCTTTTTAAATGCTTTTGAATTATAACAATGAACACAACCCAAAAAAAATCATAAAATACGCGTGAAACAATCAACCCAAATCAACCACAATTAAAATGAAATAACCAAGCACTTGATTCTTGTAACAATAGCCCTGTAGTAATATGCAATGCTTGTTGGATTTGTATAAGCCCTGTGTTAAAATTCACAATCACACTTCTTCCCAATGTTCAACTCTTAAATAAACTTTTAGTTTAATAAGTTTAGGATGATCAATCAACGTAGTCCCTTTCAGTTTCCGCAATCAATGCTAATCAAACCAAAAAAAGTTTCCGCAATCAATGCTGATCAAACCAAAACAAATTATCTTCTCGTCTATTTAGCAACCAAACACTCAAGAATTCATAAATTATAAAGCATCCACGCAATTTATAAAGTGTACTAAAAAGTAAGAGTAGGGAAGAAAGAGAGGAACACAAGATTTTACGAGATTCGGCTTATATCCAGCCTACGTCCTCACCTTTGGCAAACAACAAAGGATTCATTAGGTAAGTTCCTTTGTCAGACGGAACAACACCGTTTACAACACTCCTTCGATTAGGCTAGGGCCCACCTCTCCAAATGATATCCCCTCGCTTGGCACAACGATCCAATAGCCTTGAATCGTCTATAAACAAGAAACAAGTCGAGAAAGGTTTGTGTACAATAGACACTCTCGAAACAGAGCTTGTTAATACAATTTCAGAACAAATATACTTCAATGTAAATCAATATAAAGAGATTGAAGCTCAATTGAATTTAGATCACCGAATATATCTTCCATGTATTGAAAGATTCAGACTTTGAAAGCTTAAATTCGGAGTTGGGATCAACAGCAATTCAATAATGAACGTAGGATGAGCACAAGAGAGATTGAGAGCTTTGAGAGTTCTTTGATTGCTAGAAAATTTATTGATCTATAAAATCATTATATTTGGGGCTATTTATAGATGTTCAAAAGATAATTCCTTGCCCCCACAGTTTACTTCATGTAAACATCAAGTTTTCAAAAAGAGTAGAGCCCAAGAAATCCATTTAAAAAAACTTCCCATTGAGTTTTTAAAATTTGTTCGAGTGGCAGTGGCTTGCCACAACCTGACAGTCGTCTGGCTTGACCACTTAGGTGCCTGTCAAGGTTCAGGCAGTCGCCTGGGATCCTACTGCCTCCCAAGTTTAATTCCCTTGATTTTTGGCAGTCTACTGCCTATATTGGGCAGTCCTGACTCTCAGAACCTCCCTTTTTTACTTTGAAAACTTTCTTCCTTTGAGAACTTTTATCATTTTGACTTAAAAACATATTTTAAGGTCTTTCAAAAATGTGTTTTCTTAGTTTCTTTTTATTTTTAAAAGCTTAAATTCAATTTATATTGAGGTTTACATGAAGTACTTACAGAGAGACATCCTTAAAACTCTAATCTTTTGATCTTCATGTAAATCTTTGCTTTTCCATGATCATATATCATCTTTGAGCTTTCAATCAACTTTCATTCTTCAAAGTATGTCCATTATGAGCTTTTATTTTGGCTTTGAAATGCTTGTGCTTTGCATGCTTCCTGAAACAGTTTAACTTAATAACCATATCAAACTTATCTTGATTTGTTATCATCAAAATAAGAATTATAAGCCTTGTTAGGCCAATAATCTCCCCCTTTTTGATGATGACAAATCTAGAGCAAAAATGAGAAAATACTCCTTAAAGTACTCCCATTTTACAATAGTCATGGCTCCCCCTTTCAATAAGCATGAATGAAAAATGTTTTTAAACATAAAGTACATTCATATTTCTCAAACTACATTCATATTTCTCAAGTATCAAGCATATGCGTCATGTATCATCAAGTATCAAATGTCATGGCTTTTTGCTCTCTCTCTAAAATACTCTCCAACTTTAGACATCAACCAAAAAGGAAAAGAGGGTGATTCATCATAGAGCATAGTTAAGTTTTGAACTACAAAGTACATAAGTTCGTCCAGAATATAATACAAAAAAAAAATACTGTCTGGTGACATACATAGAAAGATTAAGGACTAATACAAGATAAGGCAACAAAAACATCATACTGATCAAGCACGTCATTCAGAATCTTCCTTGGATCCACTCCCATCTTCTTCTTCTTCTTCTTCTTCTTCTTCCTCCTCAAATTTTTTAGTAGATTCATCATCACTTGATGGAACAGAGCTGATATCCATCGGTGTCGCTCCTTTAGAAGAGCTAGCTAAATGCTTTTCAATTTTATCAACTTACTGAGTAAGAGTGGAGTCGTGAGTTTCCACAGTTGAAACCTTCTCCTGAAGTGTACCAAGACCATATTGCATCCCATCACTGAAGTTCATATAGTGAGTGTAAAATGGTAGAAACCAAGAGGGAGTATCTGGGTCTGGCTGTGCTGATGTAGCTGGCATAGAAGGCTGAGGTGGAGGTGCAGATATGGGGTGTCGATGACCCTTATGAAACCATCCTTGAGTGGTTTTCTTATAACCCATGCGCTTAAGAATTGTGTTAGAAAATATGTCGTAATGGGTTTTTTCGAATAAAGTTGAAAGATGGTGTGAGAATGTTAAAATTTCCAAACACCATATTCAATACCCCAGCATATGGTAGAATAATTCGAGAAGCATCAACTTTCATATTAATCCATTTGATGAGAAGACTAGGAAGATCCAATTTTTTGCCTTTTAAAATATACCACATGATGAAACAATCTAGAAAGGAAACATGATCATGTGAACCGGATTGTGGTAGGATATTATACGTAATCAGTTTATGCAAAATTATAGCTTGAAGATTGAGTTATTTGTAGATGGGGAGATTTCCAAAATAAGTGGGTGTATCGATCATTACAAGAGGTAGAAATGCCTCTGGGGTGAATCCTTGGATCATTATCCATTGTTTTTCAACAATTTGAACTTCGAAATCTCTCAATTTAACATGAATGATTTTTCCTAAAAATATGGGAGTGAGGTGAATATTTTGCCCTAGGAGATTCTTTTTTAACCCATCGTCTTGTTTTTCCATGTTTGCATAAAAGATCCTTACCAAGTTTGGATAATACCCTTTGGCTTGATATGTGATAAATATTTCCCATCCAATTTCTTTAAAAAACTCTAAGATTTCAGGAAAATCAGAATTGAAAAATGCAACATCGAGTACTTTGCCTAGAATTGGTTTTGACGAAGCGATTTGATTTCTATAGTATAGAGAATTTTGGCTTCAGGAGTTACTAACCATTTTTCTACTTCATTGTTGTTGATGCATGTGGAGGAGGAAGCACCCTTGTTAGCAAACGATTTTTTTCGTGGCATATTTGCTTTGAGATTTGAGTCTGAGAAACCCTAGGAATTTGGTGAGGGTCATGTAGGTTTTGGATTTGGATCCTGATTTTGGATGGATTTGAAGGAGAAATGGGTTTGAACAAGAGTAGGAATGAGAGGATTTAGAGTGAGAGGAGAAGTGGTGGGCGCCTGAGGGCTGTTAAAATGAGACATAACAAGGTTTTATACCCTTACTCGCCCCGAGGCAGTCGCCTGCCACGAGGGAGCAAGCACCTGTCTTGCCAAGCATATTTTTAAAAACTTGTCTTCAAACAACTTCTCGAACACGTATCATTCCTAATTCTCTTCTAATGAATATAAATCGATCCTCAGAGAGTGGTTTTGTGAATATGTCTACTAATTGATCATTTGTATTGACGAATTCTAAGTCTTTATGTAAGTACTTCATATTTTAAATATCTTTTGAAATATGTTGTAGCTCATTAAGATGTAACAAAGACTTAGAGACCAGTTTTTTAAAATCCTAAAAAATATTTTTGAAAAATCACATTTAAGTCTTTCAAATAACAAAAGGTTTAAAAGCATAAAAAATTAGAAGTTTTGAAAAAATTGATTGGTCAGTCGACTGACAAATATAACTGTTTAATAACTGCCCAGCCAACTGACCATTTTGAACTAAGATCAGTCAGTCAACTGACAAAAATTTCCAAGTTGAATAACTGCCCAGCTGACTAACCATTTTGAACTAAAATAAGTCAGCCGACTAACAAGCCCAACCGATTGACACTTTTGAACTGTGTTCAGTCAGCCGACTGACAAATTAATGGAATAAATTTCTAGAAGACAGAAAGGTCTCAGCCGCCTGTCCAGTTGACTAACCCTACATAAAATGCTTACCCAGTCGCCTGTTGAGCTAATTGACCCTACGAGATTTTAAATTTTGAACCTCAAAAGGAAAATTTTAAAAATTTTAAAAATTAGTCTTTCAAATGTGAACGTTATAAAAACTTGGTGAACACTCCAAGTAACTTGGGAAACAAGGAAACTCATCCTAAAAAGTCTATAAATACTCCTTTAAACCAAAGAATCAAATAACCAAGCATACAATCAAGAAATCAAGCATCCTACTTTCAATCTCTCACAAAGCTCACTCTTGCTGACACTCTTACCGGGAGAATTCTACTGATCCACTGTTGATATTCATCTAGAAAAGGAATTGGTAATATTCTATTTCATATTGATATTTAAATTCTTGAAGTACATAGTGCTAAATTTGTACTAATTTGCTCTGTTTGAGAGTGTTCTTGTATGCAACGTTTATTTTTTATTTCATGTAGTTCTTGGACGATTTCAAGTTGTTGGATCATTGACCAAGTGTGGGGCATCGCTTGGAGAGGTACAACTCTAGCCTATTGAAGGAGTGACCGAGTGTGGGGTATCACTTAGAGAGGCAGTGCTCTAGCCTATTGAAAGAGTGTGTAATGATTTTATTCTGCCCAGAAAGGAACTGGTTTAGTGAATCCTTAGGTGGTTTGCCTAAGGCGAGGACATAGGTTAGGGATAAGCCAAACCTTGTAAAAACCCGGTGTCGCTCTCTTTCCCTTACTCTCTTTAAATAAACTAAAGTTTAATTTGTTTTTGGGTTTTGTGAAAATCGAAAGGAAGTACGTTAGTTGATCAATACAAATTGAGGAAACCATAAGGGAGTACGTTGATTGATTCAACACCCAAGACTTATTAACTGAAAGTTTATTTAAAGTCTAAATTCTTGGAAAGAGTATAGTATTTCATATTGTGCATCATATTGAGAAATAAAATCCATTAATCACAGGGCTTACATATATTTACAAGGCTACAAACAAGAAAATATCTTGATATCTTGAAAAACTAAAAATTGCCAAAAGGCTATCTTGATTGGGTAGTTATGGATTGAACACTTTGGTTGATTGATTGGTTGAATGCTTAAGTTTTGATTTACTTGAGTTGTGTTGTGATTAGTTGTGGGTTGAATAAAGAACCAAGGATTGGTTGTGCTGAAATAACAAGAGGTTAAGAATTCATGAAAAGAATTAAAAGAAAATTTTAAAACCCAATTCACCCCCCACCCCTCTTAGGACTACACCTTAGTTTTCAACTGGTATCAGAGCGGGGTTATAGTAAATCTTAATAAGTAGCTATAAAAAGATCTAGATGGCACACCTAGGAGTAGCTCCCTTTGGAGAGGGTCAATCCTTAACTAGGCCTCCCATTTTTTGTGGTTTAAATTATACATTTTGGAAACAAAGGATGAGAATCTACCTTTAAACTATGGATTGGAAAGCTTAGAATGTTGTCACACATGGTGACTTAATTCCTACTAAAATCGTAGATGGCAAAGAAATACCCAAAGAAAAAAAAGAATGGACCGACAATGACCATAAGATGTTACAAGTAAGCTCAAGTGCTATGAATGCATTGTATTGTACCTTTAATATGAATGAATTCAATAGAGTAATGACATGTAAATCAGCAAAAGAAATTTGGGATAAACTAAAAATAACCTATGAAAGTACTATTGATTTAAGGGACAATCGAATCGATATGCTCACTAGCAAGTATGAAGCTTTTAGGATGAACCTGAATGAATCCATCACTAGTATGTACACTAGGTTCACCAACATAATAAACTCCCTAAATGCATTAGGAAAAACTTACACCACATATGAGATGATCCGAAAAATTCTTATAGGGCTGCCACCTGTATGGGAACCTAAGGCCACTGCAATAAAAGAAGGAAAAAATTTGAAAAACACCTCCCTAGATGAATTAATAGGCTCTCTCCTCACATATGAAATGACAATGAATGAAAGAAATGGAAAATCTAAAACTCAAGAATCTATTGCTTTTAAAACATCAAACAAAAGCTATAGTGATGAAGATGAAGATGAAATGGATGAAAATGAACTAGCCTTCATATTTAAGAAACTTGCAAGAATACTAAGAACGAAAAATAAATACAAAAGAAAAATCCAAAACTCAAGTTTAAATGAGGAAGAAACTAAGAAGAAAGAAACAAAGAAAGAACTACCTACATGCTATAATTGTAAAAAGGTTGGACACCTATAATCGGATTGTCCAAAACTTAAAAAAGAAACAAAAACAAAAAAGAAAAAGGCAATAAAAGCCACTACTTGGGACAATATGAGTACAAGTAGTTCTGATAATGAATCAAGTGACCAAGAGGTTGCTTGCTATATGGCTTGGGACGATGAGGAAAGCTCCTCATCCAAATCCTTAAATAGTTCTTCTGACGATTCAGCAAAAGAATTCAATGATGAGTGTATGTCATCGTATGAAGAGTTACAAAATGATTTATTAAAAGTGCATAAGATGCTAGTCAAAGTAACTAAACAATATACTTCATTGAAAAATAAGAATGAAGTTATGATAAAAAAGTTAGAAGCTAAAAATTTTGCAGAAAGAGAAAAAGATTCAAAAATCAAGAAAATAGAAAATAAGAATGAAGTTGTGATAAAAGAGTTAGAAGCTAAAAATCTTACTGAAAAAGGAAAAAGTTTGAAAATCAAGAACTTAGAAAGTAAGAATGAAAAGTTGATAAAAGAATTAGAAGACTTAAGATCCCAATACTCTATGGAAAATAAGAAAGATCAAAATATTTCATAATTAGAAAATAAAATCCGCAAAAATATCTCAAAATCAAGAAAAGGGCAAAAGTATACAAAATTTAGAAATTTATGATCTTAAGAAAAAATTGAGGATGAAGCCAAAATCATTTACAATTTCACAAAAGGAAAAGAAATTTTGACAAAATGATTGGCTCACAAAGAATGTCTCTAAATAGAAAAGGCATAGGATTCAATGGAATTGAAAATATAATGAAAAAGAATCTTTACATGGGATACTTTATAAAAGCATTTAAAAATTATGCTAGCATTTCTTCAAATGCTTACACTCACATCACATGCTACCTATGTAAAAAGAAGGGACATATAAAGTTTGAATGTCCATTAAAGAGAAATGGTGTAAAAACTAAACAAATTTGGAAAGTAAAAGAAACATCCCTTTTTAAACCATCGGGACCCAAGAAAGTATGGGTACCAAGATGAAATAAGAAAAATCTAAGTAATATTGTTGGCTTTAATCAATAAATGAATCATACAAGGCTTAACTTAAAAAGTATTAAGATCTGAAAAGCAATATGAATTTTGGGTGTTCATATGAAATCAAAAGAAAAGAATATATGAAACAAATTGAGCTTATTGCATGAGTATTTTGATAAAGAAGAGAGGTTGGCAAAGAAATTGTGAAAGAAATAAACTTTAAAAGAAAACAAAGGTCAGCCGACTGACCATAAGCTCAGCCGACTGACTGAAGTACAATTTTTTAGACAAGTTTAATGGAACTTAAATTTAATACGAAATATATTTGAGAATAAGAGATACTAAAGCAATTTAAGAAAAAGTGTAGTACAATACAAATAATAGTGATATGCCCCCTACTTATATGTTATGCTACATACTTACATGTTGATATCTTGATAATGCCAATGACATGAAAATGATTTATGATTTGTGGCTCATTATATATTGAAAGTCTAAGCATGAAGTTATTAAGCATGATTTGGAAGCATAAATTTTGATATGATATTGATATATGAATATGAAATTAATTCTTCACCATACATACTAATCATCGATTACATGGATAAATTGAAAATTTTGCATCTAAATAATTTAATATCCATAAGCAGTGCATAATTTGACATTACCATTAGTATCTATGAAGTATATTCGTATCCATGAATATATCAATTAATATTTGAGCATAACAAGCATACTTATATCCATAAGCATGTTATGACATTGACATGATATTGGTATTTGATATTAGTATCCATGAGCATATACATGATATGAATCAAAAGTTTGAAACAGGGATGATAAATTTAGAAAGCATGATTGGTATCAAATCTAAATGTATTAAATTCAGGGGGAGTCATATGACTTATTTTTTGTACTATGTTTTGTTTCTCTCTAATTTTTCAATTGATATCATGAATTAATGAAATGTTCAATTAGTATTATTCTTTAATGTTTTAATTGGTATCACAAATTCAAAAGTTCAATTGGTATCATGAATTAATAAAATTTTAAATTGGTGTCATGAATTAATGAAATTTTCAAAGAAGGATAATGCTGCTAGTAAAGATGTTACAACACGTATGTGAATTACAAATATGAAATATACATGACTATTTGACTATTAAAGCATACTACACATGCCATATTGAAAAATAATGAATTGAGTGTGTACATATGCTTGATATGCATGTTTGATATTCATATGCTCAAAATATGATTTTATTTGAACTTAATCATTTTTTATATCCTACTATTTTTTATTGATGTCAAAAAGGGGAGAAGTTTTGAGTAAAAATTGAGCATGGTATTGAAAAAGTTGAACAAGATATATGTATCAAAAAGGTGAAGAAGTATTTGACACTGAATGATTTTAAACTTGAATGATGTAATGAGCGTGATAGTAAAAGGGTTTTTGAAATTGATCTTGAACTTACGAAGTTTGTTAAGATGATGCTTATTGTAAGGAAGAATCTTTTTAAGGCTCGCTCATATTTTTACTCCTTATTTGTTATCATAAAAAAGGGGAGATTATTGGTCTTACAAGGCTTAACATCTTATTTTGATGATAACAAACAAGAGGAACTTAACATATTTGATTAAGTGATGACATTTCAAGACTCAACTATGAGAAAGTAAGGTCAAGTGTTCAGAAGGATTCAATGGAAGCTTATACTTCAAAGAAAGATGATCATATGAAGTTTAAATCATGGATTCAAGGATAACTTATTAAAGCTTGAAGAATATGAGAGCATGGATGTAAAAAAGCCAAAGAAAAGCAAAGTAAGAGAGCTTAAAGAAAAACAAGCATGAAAACTCAAGCACTTAGAATGTCCTAGTCCTAGAAGTCTTTATGTAAGTACTTCATATTTTTAATATCTTTTGAAATATGTTGAAACTCATTAGGATGCCACAAATACTTAGAAGCCAGTTTTTTAAAACCCTGAAAAATATTTTTGAAAAGTCGCATTTAAGTCTTTCAAATAACAAAAGGTTTAAAAGTTTAAAAAATTAGAAGTTTTGAAAAAATTGACTGGTCAGTCGACTAACCAGAATGCTCTAAATTTTTTCAGCCGACTGAAAAATATAGCTGTTGAATAACTGCCCAACTGACTGGCCATTTTGAACTAAGATCAGTCAGCCGACTGACAAAAAATTCCAAGTTGAATAACTGCCCAGCCGACTGATCATTTTGAACTAAGATCAGTCAACCGACAGACACTTTTGAACTATGTTCTATCAATCGACTGACAAATTAATGGAATAAATTTCAAAAAGATAGAAAGGTCTTAGCTGCCTGTCCAGTTGATTGACCCTACATAAAATGCTTACCTAGTCGCCTGTTTAGCCATCTGACCCTACGGGATTTTAAATTTTGAACTTCAATGGGAAAATTCTAAAAATTAGTTTTTCAAATGTGAACATTATAAAAACTTGGTGGACACTCCAAATAACTTGAAAGACAAGAAAACTCATCCTAAAATATCTATAAATACTTCTTTAATCCAAGGAATCAAATAACCAAGCATGCAATCAAGAAATCAAGCATCATACTTTCAATCTCTTACAAACCTCACTCTTGCTCACACTCTTGCTGGGAGAATTCTACTACACTACTACTGATATTCATCTAAAAAATGAATTGGTGATATCTTATCTTGAGCTTCAATTTTATTTCATATTGATATTTAAATTTTTGAAATAGTGCTGAATTTGAACTAATCTGCTTTGTTTGAGAGTGTTCTTGTACGTAGCTGAAAACTAAGGTGTAGTCCAAAGAGGGCGGGGGTGAATTGGGTTTTTTAAAAATTCCTTAGATCCTTTTTGTTCCTTTTTACAATCTTTTAAGGTTTTCTTGTATTCTTGTTAACCGGGCAATGCACACAAACTCCTATTTCCTCTAATTAATCCATAATCACAACAACCACAATCAATCAATCAACTCTTCAAGAAAAACAACCATACACCAAGAAATCAATTTGGAATATTTAGCAACCCTGTATATGAATGTGAAGTTCCTGTAGTTGGCTTTTGAATTTGAATATTAAAACGACATCCAAGCACCTTTTTAATACCATAATTTAAATAAACCTTCAGCTAATAGGTTTTGGGACGTTAACCAATCAACGTACTTCCTTTCGGTTTCCGCAAAAGATCGATTAACCAATGTACTCCCTTTTGGTCTCCGCAAGCCCAAAAACAAATTAGACTTTGGGTTTACTTAATTTCCAATATGCGTTAATTTATGATTAAAAATATTGAAACATCCATGCATGTTATATCATTGCTGAAATGTAAAAGAGAGTAAGGGAAAGAGAGTGACACCACCACTTTTACGAGGTTCGGCTTATCCTAGCCTATGTCCTTGCCTTAGGTCAACCACCTAAGGAATTCACTATGCCTTGTTCCTTCCGGGTGGAACAAAAACCTTACAACAATTACCCTTTTATTTTAGGAAAAGAAACCTCTCCAAGCAACAACTTGTGCTTGGTCCAACGATCCAACAAACCCTTGAACTGTCAAAGATCAAGATGAAAGAAATAGATCTGCGTACAAAAACACTCTTACAATTCAGCTCAAGTTGTACAAAATTAATTTCTAAATCGTACTTCAAAAACCAAAGCTAAATAGAAAATGTGAAACTTTAAAGGTTTAGAAGTCACCAATGGTTCTTAAAAAAAATTTAGATGCAACTCAGAACCAATCTTTTGTTTGTCAATCCACCAATGTCATAGAGTTTTTGCTCCAACAAAATGATATGAGCACAAAAAAACTTTAGGAGAATTTCAGCGCAGGGATCGTATATAGCTTCGGCGTATTGCTCGTTTGATCTTTTTGCTACTTTTGCTTGTGTATTTTTTTCATTGCTCAAAGGAGGTATTTATAGACTTTTTCAAAGAAAAGTTTCCTCATTTAACATGAAGTAATTAGGTAACTTTTCAAAAAGTAATAAATTATGGAATTAATTTTGAAAATCTTCCATTTAGGTAAATTTTTCAAAAAATATTAAATTATAGAATTAATTTTGAAAATCTTCCACTTAGTTAACTTTTCCAAAAAAAAAAAATATTAAATTATAAAATTAATTTTGAAAATTTTCCCACAAGTTTGAAATTCAAAGATTTTAAATTTTGACAATCTTCCCGCAAGTAAAAAATTCTCAATTTTGACAATCTCCTCGCAAGTTTGAAATTCAAAGATTCTTAATTTTGACTATCTTCCCGTAAGTCAAAAATTCTCAATTTTGACAATCTTCCCACAAGTTTGAAATTAAAAAATTCTCAATTTTGATAATCTTCAAAACTCTAGTTTACTTGAAAAACTTAATTGGAACATTTTAAAAATATTTTTAAGAGTTTTTCAAATAATGATCTCTAGGTCTTTGATTCTTAAAAAGTTTCACATATCTAAATAGTATTGACTTTGAGGTACTTACAACAATCCTTCTAATCATGGTCTCCTTAATCACTAAGTCCTTCAGCCTCTTTCCGCTCCTTAAGGTTCACTTTTGACTTTAAGATTTGCTTAGTATTTAATCTCTTCATTTGTCGTTCATTGCTTCAATATTCTGAAGAGCTTCCACTAGATTGACATTGATCGTCAGCTTATCAACCGTCAGTGTCCTTTTACCTAGATCTAAAATAAAATCACTCAACACCACATGTTAAAGCATCATTCATTTTGTTATCATCAAAATAAGATTGAAAAGTCCAGTTAGGCCAACTATCTCCCCCTTTTTGATGATGACATATGAAGAGCAAAAAATATGAATAAGCGTTAAAAAAAAATCTCGTCCTTACAACTAGCATTATTCTACTCCCCCTTACAATAAGCATTATTTTAACAATTTGTAGATTCAAGACCAATCATGCTCATTGCTCAAATTTTCATTCTTATTATGCTCAACATGCTCAAATATGATTTTTCACTATCATGCTCAATATGCTCAAAATTCAACTTAAAAAAAATTACATTTTTCATGCATAATGCATCATTCAAATACCAAGATCATGACAATATTACCAATGCTCATAATTATGTTGTATTGCTCAAAAATCAAGTGACATATTCATGGATACCAATATACATCTTAGATATTCATGTTGAAGTTTTATCACGCACTACTCATAGATGCCAAATTTTCATTTATTCATGTGATCATAAGTGTAAAAACCCAAAATATGAAAAATGGATTTAAATATTAATAGAGGGGCAAAATTGGAAATTGCCCGGGTCAAAGGGCTATAAAAGGAAATTCTCATTTCTTCCAAGTTAAGCAAACTTAGATTTTTTTTTTCTCTCTCTCTCTCTCTAAACCTCTCCCTACTCCTTCTCTCTAGAATTCTTCGCCAATCGTTGACGGAATTGGAAAATGGAAGCTACCATGAAGATCGTGGAAGGATTCTTTACAACTTCTACGGATCGAAATCTCGTTTCGGAGATTTTCGGGTTCTGGCGTAAAATCGAGATAAGGCTCGATTTTCAATTCTAATCAGGTAAATTTGTAGGTAACTGTCTTGTGAACATATTCTGTACTGTGATTTGTAGGTTTTGGAACTCGGTTCGCTGTTTAGGGACCTTGGAGTTCAGGATTTGCTTATAGGGTTAAGGTAAGGGGAACTATGTTCATATTGATTATTTTTGAAATCGGACTTGGCGGAATTGTGGTCCATGGTCCTGTGTGTGTTTTGGCTACTCATTTGGGGGAATCTAATGGGGAAAATTATGGGTTTTTCATTATTACAGTTTTGGAAAAAAGGGGGCGACGGGCTGAATCTCGGGTTTTGTTGAAAACCAAGTATATGTGTGATTTATACTACGTGATTGGGATGATCGTGCCTTGACTTGTTTAAACTGTATTCGTTTGGAAAATCATGATTTAGATTACCAAATGGGTGTGATTTTTTTGGTTATATAAGCATGCATGTGTGTGTAATATGTTGAAATGCTAGTAGGAACGTGGTTCCGAAATTGTTCCAGGTACTGAGAGTGTTCGGCTCTATATCTGAGGGCGTGTTATCGCCTACCATGTAGGCAAGAGTGTCCGGCTCTATATCCGAGAGTGTGAGCCTGTTCCGGTAGATCAGGCCGAAGGGTGTGGATCCACCAGTTTAGTGTTGGTACGATGCCATGGAAGTCTGGGACTAGCCATGTGTCGGTGACGCCATGTTCGCGAGTTGGCTACGGGCCAACCCCATATGTCGCAAGCCGGCTTTGGGCCGAAGAGTGTGACAACACTGAGGATTACTGATCATGTGTACATATTGTGACGGGGTTGCGTATAAATGGCCGTCGTATGTGTGCATGTATGCACTGTGTGAATTAGTACTGAAATGCATTTAACTACGTGTATGTTGTATCATGATAACACTCAAATGCCACACACCGATATAACTTGTGTTCTTCCTTACTGAAAGGTGTCTCACCCCTGCTGTACATACATTTTTATAAGTCCTTCGAGTAACCGGAACTAGCGTCCTGGTGTAGGGAGCGTAGTGGCCGGTGTACTGCATTAGCGCTTGTGTAAGTGCTAGGACTGTAATTTGTTGGGTTGCCATTTTGAGTTGTATTTGGGCACCCAGTTTGTACGTTTTGATAGAGCATTGTGTCTGCTCTTGTATAGACTCCGGTATGGTACTACATATGTATATAGAAGACCTTTTTCCGCTGCGTATATGATTATGATTGGATGTGTTTAAGGTGCCTGAGAACCCCACGGGGTTGGACCCTCATCCTTTGTACTGTATCTGTGATGATTTGTATGATACCAGGACATGTTAGATTATATTTTCACCCTCGGGTCCTATTTCCGGGTTCGGGGCGTGACAACTTGGTATCAGAGCTAACCAAGTTACTAGATCTAGTAGACTTGGTTAGGCTTAGTTATGAGTACATACCAGAGTATAGGATGTGGATATAGGTAGAGTTGGTTGAGGGTTGTTCGGTTGCTAGACTGGGAATTGTCGATGTATTCCGTGTTTTTCCTGGGATGACGATTCCAGTAAAAGCAGGGCAGAGCATTGATGACTTTCGTGTCGGTGTGATAGGACGGACCTAGACCTAGCAGGGAGTAGTTAACACGACTAGTGTAGATCATTGTGTTAACTGTATATGTTGTAGGGATACTGATAGATTCCTATTGTGTTGCAGCATAGAGCCCAAGGATAATAACCTGCGAAGTGGCTCCGAGGAGACTGCGAGTGATGAGTCTCTTTCTGTACCTCGAGGTTTGACGAGGCAGGTATTACGGGAGATCGGGCAGAGTGTGAGGAGACGTGAGCATTCTCCTATTACTGCGAGGTGCACCATTGAGAGGTTCACACGCATGCATCCTTCGACGTTCTCTAGAGGACCTAACCCGACGACAGCAGAGGACTGGATAAAAAATACTAAGAGGATCTTGAAGGTCCTGCACTGCACGGATAGGCAGCGAGTTCTTTATGCTACCTTCCAGCTGTCTGGGGAAGCGGGTCGATGGTGGACTACGATGAGTCTGTTGGAGAAGCAGAGAGCCAATTCATACGAGATGATGTGGATCCGTTTCAAGGAGGTTTTTTTTGACAGATATTTCTTGGCTTCAGTACGTGATGCGTAGGCAGATGAGTTTTCTGCGTTGGTTCAAGGGTGTTTGACGGTGCAGGGGTATGCGGCTCAGTACATAGAGTTGTCCCGCTTTCCACCATGTATGATCTCGAGCGAGTATGAGAAGACTCAGAGGTTCGAGAAGGGTTTGAGGAAGGATATTCGTAGACTGGTGGGTATGCTTTAGATCTACGAGTTCTCGGTGTTAGTGGATAAGGCCACGGTGATCGAGACTGGTATTCGAGAAGATGAGGCGGATCAAGAATCGAGGAAGAGGACAATACCTTCTAGTTCTCAAACAGGATCTCGTCAGGGATTGTGGAAGAAGAAGAGCAAGAGCTCGGGCTACCGTATAAGTACCGAGCACCAGGCTTCTCAGGGGAGCCAAACTACTGGTAGTTGTACCAGATGTCACAGGTGGCACGAGGGTGAGTGCCAGTCATTTGGGGGTAGTTGCTACAACTGTGGCCATCCAGGCCACATGTCTCGCGATTGTCAAGCACTAAGGCGAGACGTGCCTGCAGTTAGTGGGGATTGAGGGAGTAATCAGATACCTCAGGGAACCACTCAGATGAATAAAGCTCTGGCCAGAGTATACTCTCTCACTCTAGCGGACGCTGAGCATGCAGGTAACGTTGTGACAGGTACCTTATTATTGCTTTCGAATAAAGCTTCTGTTTTGTTTGATTCGGGTGCAACCCATTCCTTTGTGTCTATGAATTTTGTGGGATGGTGTGGGGTTGAGACTCGAGATATAAATGAGGTGTTATCTATTACTACACCATCTGCGAGTGTATCCTTTTGTAGGAAGATATGGGTAGACTACCCAGTGGAAATTCAGGAGAAGCTGCTGCTGGCGAATCTTATGGTATACGAAATGTTAGGGTTTGATGTTATTCTGGGGATGGATTGGTTGTTCTCCAGTTATACCATGATTGACTGTTGTAGGAAGGTGGTAGTTTTCAGACCTCCTGGAGAGTAGGAGTACGAATTCGTGGGATCGTGTGTGCGTTCAGCGCCACAGATTCTGTTGGCATTACAGGCGAGGAGGCTACTCTTGGACGGATGTCAGGGGTACTTAGCTTGTGTGGAGGAACCGCCGCGGGATGAGTTGAGACTCGAGGATATTCAGGTAGTCAGCGAATTCCCGGATGTGTTCCTAGATGACTTACCCGGTTTACCTCCGGATCATGAGGTGGAGTTTGCGATAGAGTTGCTGCCTGGTAAGGCACCGATCTCTAAAGCTCCGTACCGGATGGCTCCAACAGAACTTCGAGAGTTGAAGGAGCAGCTGTAGGAATTACTGGATAGGGGATTCGTTTGACCTCGTGTTTCGCCCTGGGGAGCTCTAGTACTGTTTGTGAAGAAGAAGGACGGGTCGATGTGGATGTGCAGTGATTACCATGAGATTAACAAGGTAACTGTGAAGAATCGTTATCCTTTACCTCGTATAGATGATCTCTTTGACCAGTTGCAGGGGATGCGGGTCTTTTCGAAGATCGATTTGCGGTCAGGATATCATCAGGTGAGGGTTAGAGCGGAGGATGTAGCGAAAATGGCTTTTCGAGCCAGATATGGCCACTACGAGTTTTTAGTCATGTCTTTTGGGTTGACGAATGCTTCGGTAGTATTCATGGATCTAACGAACAGGGTTTTCCATGAGTACCTAGATCGATTCGTGGTGGTAGTCATTGATGACATTTTGGTATACTCGAGGAGTATGGAAGAACACATGGAACATTTGAGGTTAGTGTTACAGATTCTATGAGAGAAGAAGTTGTATGCTAAGTTGAAGAAATGTGAATTCTGGCTGAGTCAAATTGCGTTCTTAGGCCATGTGGTTACTGGGGATGGGATATCACTTGATCTTAGCAAGATTGAAGTTGTGGTCGACTGGGTAAGGCTGAAGAATGTGCAGGAGGTTCGGAGTTTTCTAGGACTGGCGGGTTACTATTGTCGGTTCGTAGAGGGTTTCTCTAAACTGTCTGGACCTCTAACTTGATTGACCAGGAAGGGAGTCCGGTTTGAGTGGACCAATGATTGTGAGCAGTGCTTTCAGGAGTTGAAGCATCGGCTGGTTACTGCTTCAGTGTTGACCATTCCTTCGGGGGATAATGGATTTGTGATTTATAGCGACGCGTCTCTGAAGGGCTTAGGATGTGGGCTTATGTAGTAGCAAGGTTGTGGCATATGCTTCTTGGCAATTGAAGGAGTATGAGAAGAATTACCCTACGCATGATCTAGAGTTGGCTGCTGTTGTGTATGCACTGAAGATCTGGTGACACTATTTATACGGTGTGCAGTGTGAGATCTTCACTAACCATAAGAACCTCAGGAATTTCTTCAAGCGGAAATAGTTGAATATGAGGCAGAAGCGGTGGCTAGAGTTGATTAAGGACTACGATTACACGATCAGATACTGCCCAGGGAAGGAAAATGTGGTGGCTGATGCGTTGAGTCAGAAGTCAGGACCTACAGCTGTATCTGCGGTTGTAACTCAATGTCATATCATACGGGATTTGGAGAGCTCAGGTATAGAGTTGGTGATTGGTGATCATCAGGCTTATTTTTCTAGTTTGGTGGTCCAACCGACCCTATTTAAGCATATAAAAGTCGCGCAGGCTAGTGATGCAGAGTTGGCAGAGGCTATGGAAAAGGTACAGCAGGGATTGGCTATAGAGTTTAACATCTCTAAAGGAGGTGTGTTGAGGTTTGGGACCAGACTGTGTGTTTGGAACGATGATGAGATCAGAAGAATGATTCTAGAGGAGGCACATCGTTCTATGTATACGGTACATCCTAGTAGTACAAAAATGTATTGAGACTTGCGCGAGACCTTCTGGTGGTCTGGTATGAAGAGGCAGATTGCTCAGTTCGTGGAGCAGTGTTTGACGTGTCAATAGGTGAAAGTTGAACATCAGTGGCCAGCAGGGCCGTTGCAGCCTTTGCCTATTCCGGTGTGGAGATAGGAGCATATTTCCATGGATTTTGTGACCGGTTTGCCATCAGAACTTCACGGGCAGAATGCTATTTGGGTGATCGTGGATAGATTGACGAAATTTGTTCATTTCATACAGATGAAAGTTAGTTATCCTTTGAGTAGGCTAGCAGATTTGTATGTGCATGAGATTGTGAGAATGCACAAGATACCAGTGTCCATAGTATCAGATCAGGACTCGAGGTTTACTTCCCGATTCTGGATGAGCTTGCAGGAGGCATTGGGGACGAAGCTTACTTTCAGTACAGCGTTCCACCCCCAGACTGACGGACAGTCGGAGAGGACGATACAGATATTGGAGGATATGTTGCGAGCTTGTGTGTTAGACTTTGGTGGTAGTTGGATACAGTTTATGCCACTTGTGGAGTTCGCTTATAACAACCGCTTCTAGTCCAGTATCGGGATGGCTCCGTTCGAGGCTTTGTATGGTCGGAGGTGTCGATCTCCCTTGTGTTGGGATGAAGTTGGTGAACATCAGGTGTTAGGACCTGAACTTGTGCAGTAGGCATCTGAGAAGGTGGGTTTCATCCGGGAGAGGATTAGATCAGCTCAGATTCGGCAGAAGAGTTATGCAAATGTTTGCCGCCGTGATTTAGAGTTCAAAGTGGGAGGTAAGGTATTTCTGCGTATTTCTCCGATGAAAGGAGTGATGAGATTCGGCAAGAAGGGCAAGTTGAGCCCGAGGTATATTGAACCATTCGAGGTACTTGAGCGAGTGGGTCCGGTAGCCTACAAAGTTGCATTACCTCTAGCACTTTCGAGGGTCCATGATGTGTTTCACGTCTCCATATTGAGGAGGTACGTGTTGGATCCTTCAAATGTTATTAGTTATGATGAGTTGGAAATTGGGGATACTTTAGCGTATGAGGAGATACCTGTTCAGGTTCTGGACCGTAAAGTTCAGAAGCTTCATACTAGAGAGATACCATTAGTGAAGGTACTGTGGCAAAACCACGAGGTTGAGGAAGTTTCTTGGGAATTGGAAACGGAAATACGTCGGAAGTATCCATAGTTATTTTGAGCACTTGTACATGATCCTACTATGGGTTGGGATAGGTGGTTAGTCGTTGGGAGTGTGATTATTGTGAACTCCTAAGACTGCTATATATGTAACCACGGTATTCCTCCGCTATAAGTGAGGGCATGTATGTGTATGTGTAATATGGGACTGCACTGTGGTGATCGCCAGTTCGCTCTTGAGTTGTGTCTATGTGTATGTGTATGATGGGACTGCGCCGTGGTGATTGCTAGTTCGCTTTTGAGTTGTGTCTATGTGTATGTGTATGATGGGACTGCGCTATGATGATCGCCAGTTCGCTCTTGAGTTTTGTCTATGTATTTGATTGTATGTATGAATCTGGGAATGAGAGATGGCAAATTTCGAGGACGAAATTTTTGTGAGGGAAGATTGTAAGAACCCGAAATATGAAAAATGGGTTTAAATATTAAGAGAGGGGCAAAATTAGAAATTGCCCGGGTTAAAGGACTATAAAAGGAAATTCTCATTTCCTCCATGCTAAGCAAACTTAGATTTTTATCTTTCTTTCTCTCTCTCTCTAAACCTCTCCCTACTCCTTCTCTCTAGAATTCTTCGTCGATCGTTGACAGAATCGGAAAACGGAAGCTACCACGAGGATCGTGGAAGGATTCTCTACAACTTCTACAGATCGAAATCTCGTTTCGAAGATTTTCGGGTTTTGGAGTAAAATCGAGGTAAGGCTCGATTTTCAATTCTGATCTAGTAGATTTGTAGGTAACTATCTTGTGAACATATTCTATACTGTGATTTGTAGGTTTTGGAACTCGGTTTCGCTGTTTAGGGACCTTGGAGTTCAGGATTTGCTTACGGGGTTAAGGTAAGGGGAACTATGTTTATATTGGTTATTTTTGAAATCGGACTCGGTGGAATTGTGGTCCACGGTCCTGTGTATGTTTTGGCTACTCATTTGAGGGGATCTAACAGGAAAAACTATGGGTTTTTTATTATTACATTTTTGGGAAAAATAGGGTGACGGGCTGAATCCCGGGTTTTGTTGAAAATCGAGTATATGTGTGATTTATACTGCGTGATACGGATGACCATGTCTTGACTTGTTTAAACTGTATCTGTTTTGAAAACCATGATTTAGATTACCAAATGGGTGTGGTTTGTTTGGTTATATAAGCATGCATGTGTGTGTGTTATGTTGAAATGCTAGTAGGAACAAGGTTCCAAAATTGTTCCAGGTACTGAGAGTGTCCGGCTCTATATCCGAGGGCGTGTTATCGCCTGCCATGTAGGCAAGAGTGTCCGGCTCTATATTCGAGGGCGTGAGCCTATTCCGACAGATTAGGCTGAAGGGTGTGGATTCACTAGTTTAGCGCCGGTATGATGCCATGGGAGTCGTGGACTAGCCATGTGTCGATGACGCCGTGTTCGCGGGTTGGCTACAGGCCAACATCTTATGTCGCGGGCCGGCTTCAGGCCGAAGAGTGTGACGACACTGAGGATTACTGATCATGTGTATGTATTGTGACGAGGTTGCATATAAATGGCCGTCGTATGTGTGCTTGTATGCACTGTGTGAATTAGTACTGGAATGCATTTAACTGCATATATGTTGCATCATGATAACACTCAAATGCCACACACCGATATAACTTGTGTTCTTCCTTACTGAGAGGTGTCTCACCCTTATTGTACGTACATTTTTACAGGTCCTTCGAGTAACCGGAACTAGCGTCCTTGTGTAGGGAGCGTAGTGGCCGGTGTACTGTATTAGCGCTTAGGTAAGTGCTAGGACTGTAGTTTGTTGGGTTGCAATTTTGAGTTGTATTTGGGCACCCAGTTTGTACATTTTGATAAAGCATTGTGTCTGCTCTTGTATAGACTCTGGTATGGTACTGCATATGTATATAGAAGACCTTTTTCCGCTACGTATATGATTATGATTGTTTAGGGTGCCTAGGAACCCCACGGCGTCGGACCCTCATCCTTTGTACTGTATCTGTGATGATTTGTATGATATAGGGACATGTTAGATTATATTTTCACCCTTAGGTCCCGTTTCCGTGCTCGGGGCGTGACAATAAGCATATATTATCAAGACATTTCAGAAATCATGTTTCATACTTAATAATTTTATGCTCAAATTTTCAAAATACCAATTTCAAGATACCAATTTTTCAAACATCCACATGTAGCATGCTGCATATCACATATCATGAGCTTATTTTTCAAGCAACAAGGAAGGCAATCCAAGCTAAGTGTTGTATTATACAACACATCAAAGTACACACCAAAACAAACTTAGATCACACAAAGAGACAATACCTAGGTCAGTTAACTAACACTTTTAAGTTTCACAGACAAGTCTTAGGTTGCTCGATTAGTTAGTAGGCTGACCTCAGTGTCAGTTGGCTAACTACTCTTGGGTTCAAGGAAATTTACCTTAGTTAGTTGGCTGATCTCAGGGTTAGTTGGTTGACTAGCCTCTGTTCCAAAAGAAAAACACTTCAATTAGTCGACTGACCTTAGAGTCAATTGGTTGACTATAGATTTTTTTTAAGCCTTGTCATTTTAGTTTGTTTCTCTACTATGTAGTAGTCCAAGCTCTCTTCTAATGGTTATAAATCTATCTTCTGAGAGTTGTTTAGTAAAGATATCAGTCCATTGATCATTTGTATTGATGAATTCTAGAATGATGTCTTCTTTTTTAACATGATCTCTTAGGAAGTAGTGTCTTATGTCAATGTGCTTTGTTCTTGATTGTGAAATTGAATTTTTAGATGTGTTAATTACACTCGTATTATCACACTTAATTGGTACAGTTGTGTATTTCAAATTAAAATATCTTAATTGTTGTTTCTTGTAAAGAGTTTATGCACAACAACTACCAACTACTACATATTCGGCCTCAGCAGTTGACAAAGCAGCGGAATTTTGTTTCTTAGAAAACCAAGAAACTAAAGATCTTCCTAAGAAGTGGCATGTGCCACTTGTGCTTTTTCTATCTATCTTACAATCAGCATAGTCCGCATCTGAATAACTGATCATTTCAAAACCGGTGTCTTTAGGGTACCATAGTCCTAAGTCCATAATGTCTATTAAGTATCTTAGGATTCTTTAAACAGCTATTTGGTGTGATTCCATAGGTGCTGATTGAAAATGTTCACACATACACACACTAAACATTATATCGGGTCTACTGGTTGTAGATATAATAGACTTCCAATCATACCTCTATAGTGTTTTGTGTCTACGGATTTTCCCTTTTCATCTTTGTCTAGGCTAATGGTGGTACTCATAGGTGTGCCTATGGGTTTACTATTTACCATACCAAATTTTTGTATCATTTCTTTTATGTATTTGGATTGACTTATAAAAGTCTCATTCTTTACTTGTTTAATTTGCAGTCCAAGAAAATAGTTTAATTCCACCATCATGCTTATTTCAAATTCTTGTTGCATACATTTAGCAAATTATTTACATAGATGTTCATTTGTAGCACCAAATATTATATCATCTATGTAGATTTGAACTAAAAGTATGTCATCTTCCTTATTTTTAATGAACAAGGTACCATTAATTTTTCCTCTTGAAAATCCATTCTCAATTAGAAATTCACTAAGTCTTTCATACTAAGCCCTAGGGTCCTGTTTTAGTTCATACAAAGCCTTAGTTAGTCTAAATACATGGTTAGGATTTTCAATATCCTCAAAATCAGGGGGTTGTTCAGCATATATCTCTTCATTAATATACCCATTCAAGAATGCACTTTTGACATCCATTTAGTATAACTTAAATTCTTTGTAGGAGGCATAGGCTAACAACATTCTAATAGCTTCCATTCTAGCTACGGGGGCAAAGGTTTCATCATAGTCTATTCCTTCTTGTTGATTGTACCCCTTTGCTACAAGTCTAACTTTGTTTCTAGTGATTATACCATTTTCATCCTTTTTATTTCTGAAGACCCATTTAGTTCCTATGATCGAATGATTTTCCGATTTGGGTACTAATTTCTATACTTGGCTTCTTTCAAATTGGTTTAATTCTTCTTGCATTACAACTATCCAAGATTCATCCTTAAGGGCATCTTCAACATCTTTAGGTTCATTTTGGGATAGGAATGCATAATGATTGCAAAGGTTCTTTAGTGAAGATCTAGTAGTCGCACCTCTAAATGGTTCACCTATAATTTGTTCTTGAGGGGATCTTTCTTATACTTCCATTCTCTTGGTAATTCCATATTTTCTATGAGTTCATCTTTTGACTTTTCTTCATTTATTTCCCTTTCTTCCTTGATTTCTATCTCATCCTCCTTTTTGAACATATCATCTTTTTCTTCATTTTTGACTTCTCTTGAAAAAGGGTTAGATTCATCAAAGTCTACGTGAATTGATTCAACTATGGTGAGCGTTCTTTTTTTGTACTCTCTATAGGCTTTACTATTTGTGGAGTATCCTAGGAAAATGCATTCATCCGATTTAACATCAAATTTTCCTAAGTTGTCTTTGTTAGTTAGGACGAAACACTTACATCCAAAGACATGAAAGTAATTTATGTTAGGTCTTCTTCCTTTCCACAATTCATAGGGTGTCTTGTTTAGGTTTAATCTAATGGAAACCCTATTATTTATATAACTAACTATATTTACAGCTTCGGCCAAAAAATATTTGGGTAGGTCATTTTCATTAAGCATAGTCCTTGCCAGGGTTCTAGGTGCTGAAAAGTTGTGATTTATGTCATGGTCATTACAAAATTTTTCAACATCTTGATTCTTAAATTCTCTTCCTTGGTCACTTCTAATATTTGAGACATTATACCCTTTTTCATTTTGAAGCTTCTTACATAAAGTGATTAATGAGTTACAAGCTTCTTCTTTGTTAGCTAGGAACAACACCCATGTGTATCTTGAGTAATCATCAACAATTACGAAGGCGAATTGTTTTTCTCCTAAACTTTGGGTTCTAGTAGGACCAAACAAGTCTCTAAGTGTATGAGTTCTAGGGGTCTACTAGTTGATATATGTTTCTTCTTTTTGAAGCTTTTCTTGATTTGTTTTCCTAATTGACAAGCATCACACACTTTATCTTTGACAAATTTGGTGTTAGGCAAGCCTTTAACTAAATTCTTTTTAGAGAGCTTGGATATAAGATCCATGCTTGCATGTTCTAACCTCCTATGCCAAAGCCAACTATTATCACTCATGCCTGCTAAGCAAGTTATGTCTTGAGAGATCAAGCTATCAAGGTTTATGCAATATACATTATTCATTCTAAGTGCAGTGAATAATGTCTTTTGATCCTTAGAATCTTGAATTATGCATTGTCTCTCTTAAACATTATTTCAAATCCTTTGTCGCTAAGTTAACTAATGCTTAGTAAATTATGCTTTAGACCATCTACTAACAAGACATCATATATAGTAAATGAAGAGTCTTTACCTATTTTACCAATTCCGATGATCTTGCCTTTTGCATTGTCACCGAAGATTACAAATCCTCCATCCTTTTAAGTGAGAGAGGTGAAATTAGATTTATCTCCTTTCATATACCTTGAACATCCGTTGTCCAAGTACCATTTACCCTTAGACAGAGTAGTCCTAAGGCAAACCTACAAGAAAGGATTTAAGTTGTTACTTTTGGAACCCAAACCTTCTTAACTTTCTTTAAATTTTGCCTAGTTTTAGCATTTTATCTTCCACTTATTCTTTACTTTAATATACTTTTTCTTAAGTGGACAGTTAAACATTATGTGTCCTTTATTTTTGCACATGTAGCAAGTGGTGTGCTCATAAATATTCGTTGATGAAGTGCTTGCATAATATTTAGATTGATTCACAAAATATCCCATAAACAAGTTTTTCTTTCTTTCGTTTGGTGCTCCATTATAACCAATTCCTTCTTTGTTGTTTGCCATCCTTTGTTGTCCTACCATCTTTTCGATGTTATCTTTACCTTTGGTAAAGTTGTAGATGACTTTTTCTTTCTCTTAAATTTGATTTTTGAGATAATTTATTTCTTACACTTTTTTACTATCTTAATTTACTTGAGACTTAACTAATTTTTTAGACAAGTTATCTACTTTCTTCTCAAGTTCTTCAATCTTTAAATCTTTTTCTTCTTCAACAAGTTTTGTAGATTCAAGTTGATTTCTAAGTGCTTCGTTTTGTTGTTTCAAGCTTGTGTTCCTCTTTGAGACTTTAATAAACTTGTTATGAAGAAAGAGTAATTCATCTTGAAGTTCTTTGTAAGAGGGTATACTTTCACACGAATTACTACAAGACTCATTGCACAAATCTTCAGTGAGAGAATAATAAGAGTTTACCTCTTCGTTATGCATCATAAAGCACATGTTTGCTACTTCTTGATCACTTGACTCACTTTCTGATTCACTTGAACTAGTGTCATCCCAAGTTGCCTTCATTGTAGGCTTCTTTTTCTTCTTTTCCTTTTTGAGTTGTGGACATTCCGGTTTGATGTGCCCGACCTTTTCACAATGATAGCAAGTGGGAGGATCATTTTTGTTTTTGTATTCTTTTTTATTACTTTCTCCTTTTTCAGCTTTTGATCCATTAAATTTTCTAGCGAATTTTTTGTTTCTTCTTAAAAATTTTCCAAGTCTTTTAGTTATGAGAGCTAAGTCCTCATCTTCTAATTCACTAGACTCATTATCTTCCTCAATTGAATATTCTTTCAAAGCTTTTAGAGTTATAGACTTCTTATTTTTTTTTTTCAATACTTCTTTCTTTCAACATCATTTCATAGGTTAGAAGAGATCCTATGAGTTCATCTAAGGAAGTTGTTTTAAGAATTCTCCTTTCCATAATGGCTGTGGCTTTTGGTTCCCAAATAAATGGAATTGCTTTTAGAATTTTGCGGATCATCTCATGGATAGAATAATTTTTTCCTAAGGCACTTAGTGAGTTTATGATATGTGTGAACCTAGTGTACATGCCTATTATACTTTCATCGGAGTTCATCCTAAAAGCTTCGTATTCACTAGTTAACATATCGATTCTACTTTTCCTAACATCTACCGTCCCTTCATAGGTTACTTCCAATTTATAACAAATCTCTTTGGTTGTTTTACACATCGTTACTTTATTGAATTCATTTGCATCAAGTGTACAGTATAAGGCGTTTATTGCACTTGAATTAATTTGCAACATTTTTTAATCTAAGTTGTGTAGTTTTTTATCTTCTTTAGGTACTTCTTTTCCATCAACTACTTTAGTGGGGATTAAATTTCCATTTATGACAACATTCCATGCCTTCCAGTCCATTGTTTGAAGGTGGATTCTCATTCGTTGCTTCTAAAAGGTGTAATTTAATCCACAAAAAATGGGTGGCCTAGTAGAGGATTGACCCTCACCAAAGGGAGCTATTCCTATTTGTGCCATTTTGATCTTTATATAGCTACTTGTTAGGTTTTTCTATAACCGGACTCTGATACCAATTGAAACCTAAGGTGTAGTCCCAAAAGGGGGCGGGGTGAATTGGATCATTTAAAAATCCTTTAGATCCTTTTTGTTCCTTTTTACAATCTTTTAAGGCTTTTTTGTATTCTTGTTAACTGGAAAATCCACACACAAACTCCTATTTCCTCTAATTAATCCACAATCACAACAACCACAATTAATCAATCAACTATTCAAGCAAAACAACCATACACCAAGAAATCAATTTGGAATATTTAGCGACCCTATATATGAATGTGAAGTTCCTGTAGTTGCCTTTTGAATTTGAATATTAAAACGACATCCAAGCACCTTTCTAATATCAGAATTTAAATAAATAGGTTTTGGGATTAACCAATCAACGTGCTTCCTTTCGGTTTCTGCAAAAGATCAATTAACCAACGTACTCCCTTTCGGTCTCCACAAGCCCAAAAACAAATTAGACTTTGGGTTTACTTAATTTCCTATGCGTTAATTTATGATTAAAAATATTAAAACATCCATGCAAGTTATATCATTGCTAAAATGTAAAAGAGAGTAAGGGAAAGAGAGTGACACCACCACTTTTACGAGGTTCGGCTTACCCTAGCCTATGTCCTTGCCTTAGGTCAACCACCTAAGGAATTCACTATACCTTGTTCCTTCCGGGTGGAACAAAAACCTTACAACAATTACCCTTTTATTTTTGGAAAAGAAACCTATCCAAGCAACAACTTGTGCTTGGTCCAACGATCCAACAAACCCTTGAACTGTCAAAGATCGAGATGAAAGAAATAGATCTGCGTACAAAAACACTCTTACAATTCAACTCAAGTTGTACAAAATTAATTTCTAAATCGTACTTCAAAAACCAAAGTTAAATAGAAAATGTGAAACTTTAAAGGTTTAGAAGTCACCAATGGTTCTTAAAAAAAATTTAGATGCAACTCATAACCAATCTCTTGTTTGTTAATCCACCAATGTCATGGAGTTTTCCTCCAACAAAATGATGTGAGCACACAAAAACTTTAGGAGAATTTCAGCGTAGGGATCGTATATAGCTTCGGCGTATTGCTTGTTTAATCTTTTTGCTACTTTTGCTTGTGTATTTTTTCATTGCTCAAATGAGGTATTTATAGATTTTTTCAAAGAAAAGTTTCCTCATTTAACATGAAGCATTTAGGTAACTTTTCAAAAAGTATTAAATTATAAGATTAATTTTGAAAATCTTCCATTTAGGTAAAATTTTCAAAAAATATTAAATTATAGATATAATTTTGAAAATCTTCCATTTAGGTAACTTTTAAAAAAAATATTAAATTATAAAATTAATTTTGAAAATTTTCTCACAAGTTTGAAATTCAAAGATTTTTAATTTTGACAATCTTCCCGCAAGTCAAAAATTCTCAATTTTGACAATCTCCCCGCAAGTTTGAAATTCAAAGATTCTTAATTTTGACTATCTTCTCGCAAGTTTGAAATTAAAAAATTCTCAATTTTGACAATCTTCAAAACTCTAGTTTACTTGAAAAACTTAATTGGAACATTTTAAAAATATTTTTAAGAGTTTTTCAAATAATGATCTCTAGGTCTTTGATTCTTAAAGAGCTTCACATATCTAAATAACATTGACTTTGAAGTACTTACAACAATTCTTCTAATCATAGTCTCCTTAATCACTAAGTCCTTCAGCCTCTTGAGGTTCACTTTTTACTTTAAGATTTGTTTGCCCTTTAACCTCTTCATTTTCCGTTCATTGTTTCAATATTCTGAGGAGCTTCCGCTAAATTGACGTTGATCTTCAGCTTATCAACCATGAGTGTCCTTTTACCTAGATCTGTAATCAAATCACTCAACACCACATGTTAAAACATCATTCATTTTGTTATCATCAAAACAAGATTAAAAAGCCCAGTTAGGCCAACAGTAGCATTTATTTTGTATTTCTTGTAGTTCTTGGACGATTCCAAGTTGTTGGATCGTTGACCAAGCATGGGACATCGCTTGGAGAGGTGCAGCTCTAGCCTATTGAAGGAGTGACCGAGTGTGGAGTATCACTTGGAGAGGTGGTGCTCTAGCCTAATGAAGGAGTGTGTAACGATTTTGTTCCTCCCAAAAAGGAACTGGTTTAGTGAATCCTTAGATGGTTTGCCTAAGGCGAGGACATAGGCTAGGGATAAGCCGGACCTCGTAAAAACCTAGTGTCACTCTCTTTGCCTTACTCTCTTTAAATTCTAGCAAACAAATAAACTGCATGAATGTTTTAAATTCCTTGATTATATACACTACGTGGATTGGACATTAAATAAACTAAAGGTTTATTTATTTTTTGGGATTTGTGGAAACCAAAAGGAAGTAAGTAAGTTGATCAATACAAATTGCGGAAACTGTAAAGGAGTACGTTGATTGATTCAACACCCAAGACTTATTAACTGAAAGTTTATTTAAAGTATAAATTCTTGGAAAGAGTATAGGATTTCATATTAAGAAATCAAATCCATTAACCACAGGGCTTACATATATTTATAGGGATGCAAACAAGAAAATATCTTGAATTCTTGAAAAACAAAAAATTGCCAAATGGCTATCTTGATTGGGTATTTGTGGATTGAACACTTTGGTTGATTGATTGATTGGCTGAATGTTTAAGTTTTGATTTACTTGAGTTGTGTTGTGATTAGTTGTGGATTGAATAAAGAGCTAAGGATTGGTTGTGTGATTGATGAAATAACAAGAGGTTAAGAATTCACGAAAAGAATTAAAATAAAATTTTAAAACCCAATTCACCCCCTCTCTTGGGACTACGCCTTAGTATTCAAATACCACAAAAGATTGCAGGTCTGGTTGAGGATTAACCTTTCCAAAAGGAGTTACGCCTATGTGTGCCATTTAGATCTTTATATAGCTTCTAATTAAGATTTGCTATAACCCCGCTCTGATACCAATTGAAAACTAAGGTGTAGTCCCAAGAGGGGGGGGGTGAATTGGGTTTTAAAAAGTTTCTTTTAAATCTTTTTACTGATTCACAACATTTTGTAAATTTAGCAAACACACAAGAATGATTTTAAATGTTTAATTATACCAACTACTCAATATTAACACAAGCCAATGATTCTTAATGAGACACTTTCAATAATCTTTATCAATCAACCAATCAATCACAAGAGACTTAACCAATTATATGAGTTGCAGCACTTCCTTGATTCAGCATTTGCAAAACTCAGCTTAGAGTTTAAATAAAGCCCTGTAGATATGAATATTGGTGCCCTTCCTTTTAACCAAGATTTCCACAAACGATTAATCAACGTACTCCCTTTAAGGTTTCCACAAAAGATTAATCAACATACTCTCCTAAATTAAAAGTTTTCTTTATCTCAAATTTCAACTTCCTGCACTTAGATACACAACCACACAATTTATATATGCAGAAAATTTAAAGAGTAATAGTAGAGAGTGAGACCCAGTTTTTATGAGGTTTGGATTATACCCAGCCTACATCCTTGCCTTAGGCAAGACCACCAAAGGATTCCACTATAGCGTTCCTTTATGGGTGGAACAAATTGTTACAATCTCTCCTTCAGGGTGCGACCCCTCTCCAAGCAATACCCCACACTAGGTACAACGATTCAACCAACCTTGAACTGTAAAAAACTACAAGAGAAACAAGAAACAATTTGGTGTATAATGACACTCTCAAAAGAGTAGATTAGTACAATTGAAATCTATATACTTAAATCAAAATAACAATATAGAAAGATGAAGCTCAAGTATATATATCACTGAGTTCTTTCTTAGGTTGAATAATTCAATAAAAATGCAAAGACCCGTCAACTTTTCTCAGCAAAATCGCAGCAAGAAATCCAACAAGAGTATAGGAAAGTTAGCTTTAAAGAGTAGAAAGAATTTGAGTGATTTGCTGCTTGTAAGTTGTTGCTGTATTTGATCCTTGAATTTTATCACATATTTATAGAGTTTAAAGAGTATTTTTCATGTTGCACAAGTTGCTTGGAGTATTCCCCAAGTTTTCACAAAGTTTAGAATTCAAAAACTCAATTTTAAAAACTTTCCATTACTTTTAAAAATATGAATTTCGAAAGGTCAAGCGACTGGACTTTAAATTTTAGTGAATTTTGGAAGTCAATACAGGGTTAGGCGCCTGGACTCACAAGGGTCAGTCGCTTGAAGTGATTCTGCCGGCTTGTCAGTCGCCTGAACAGACAAGGTTAGCTGCCTAACAGCTTTGACCACCCTTCAGTATTTTACTCATAACATTTTTTAAAAAACTCCAAACTAGACGTTCTTAGTATCAACATAAAGTTAAGAGAAAATATCACAACTTTCATGTTGAACCCTTTTTAAGATAAGAAGTTTTTGGTAGAGAAAAATACACATCAATGTATATATAGAAAAAATAACAAAATTTGGAAAATCCTATTTTGGTGCTTTTCATTCCAAAAATAATTTTAACCTTTTTGAAATAACTTTTGACCTTATGAAAATATTTTCCAAGTATTTTAAAAGGTATCTAGGTCCAAATAATTAATCTAAGAGTTTCATGTATCCATATTGAAATCGCTTGAAGTACTTACATAAAGACTTATTAAGACTTTGACATTCGAAGCACTTAGGTCTTCATACTTTTCCATCTCTTGAGTCTATCTTGACTTCTAACTTCAATTCACTTTAAGCTTCATCAAATCATCTTTGAATCCATGCTTTAATAATATAAGCTTTATGAGATCTTCTTTCTTTGGAGTATAAGTTTTCAATAATCCTTGTATGCACTTGACCTTGTATTCACATACTTGAATTCTAAAATATCATCACTTAACCAAATATGTTAAGTTCCTCTGATTTGTTATCATCAAAAAAAGATTTTAAACCTTATAAAGCCAAAAATTTTCAATTTCTAAATAGTAAAATCTTCACAATAAAAGTAGTGAAGGATTTGCAAAAGTTTGACTCTCCAAACAGGGATACACCAAATATATGCCCTTGCAATCTTTATGCAAAAACGGTTAAACTTCTTACAACCAGGATTTGATACCAATTTATATGAATGGTGTATTCCCAAGAGGGGGGTGAATTGGGATTTAAAAATTCTTCCTATGTTAAGTGTGTTGAGTTTTAAACCACAACCAATATTACACAACTTAGATTCTTTCTAAGCAATCTCAAATCTCCCAAATAATCAAGTATACAAACATTTAAAACAAATATGGCATTCTCAACTAATTAAATATCTGCATACAAACACCACGTCATACCCCATTTAAGATTTAGAGCGTGTATGTGAAACGATTAGCTACTGAATGCAAACATACCCGTAGAACATATCTTATTTAAAGTAAACATGTGTATGCAAAATAGTTATAACGATAAAAAAGCAAGTATACATGTGCAGAATTTAAAGTATGGAAAATAAATGAGGTAGAGAAAGAGACACACACAAGATTTGTTATCGAGATTTGGATAATCCTACCTACATCTTTGCCTTGGGCAAACCCCCAAGAATTCCACTAACTTGCTCACTTAAACGGGCGGAGCAGAAGCCGTTTACACTTATCCTTACGGGACGGAGTCTCCCTAACTCAATTACAGGGCTAAGTCACTACCAGTTCTCCTTATGAGGCTTAGTCATCTCAACTCAATTACCAGGTTGAGCCAAATTGGTTCCTCCTTACGGGGCGGAGTCACACCAACTCAATTACAGGGCTGAGCCACCACTAGCTCTCTTTACGAGGTAGAGTCACCTTCAATTACCAGGCTGAGCCAAACTGGTACCTCCTTATGGGGCAAAATCTCTCCAGCTCAATTACATGGCTGAACCACAACAAGTTCTCCTTACAAGGCGGAGTCACCTTAGTTCACTTTCCCGGCGAAACCAAACTGTACACACTTTACGGGATGGTGTACCTCCTAACTCACCTAACCGGAATATAGACAAACCGGTACACCTTACAGGACAGTGTATGCCTCTTCTGGCCATGCCTGAAATATAAATATAACAAATATTTGTACAAAATAAATACTTCTGAAAAATAAGTAAAGATGTACACGTTGAAGCTATAATATGCACTCTCTAATGATATGAAATAAGTTCAGTAGAGTAATGAGCTATTTTCTCAAAAATAATTTTTGCAATCTTTGAATGAGATGTATATGATAAAAGATTCAAAGATTCAACCCTAATAAATATTTCTCCACAGAATATTTTTTAATAAAAATGTAGGAGAACGTAGGGTTTTCTTTTAAATGATTTTTTCAAACATAAGATTTATATATGAAAGCTCAAATGCAATAAGGCTTTTTCTAGCACCATATATATATATATAAGTGTAAATATGTGCTTAAACCTTTTGAAATCAACTCAAGAATATTTTTTAAAATAAGAGATGAAGAGTAGAAGAGTGTAAATATACTCTTGTTTTTGAAAGGATGAGTACACATATAGATATGCAATAAAAGCTCCTTCAAGAATCTAAGCTCAATAAAAATGTTTTCTCTAAAGAATATTTTCAAAGGAAAGAGTAAGAGAAAAGCTATGTTTTATGCACTCCCAAAAAACATTTGCAATGAAAGGTGGGAGTGGAGCTTTTGATTTTGATTTAAAATGCCCAAAATATTTGGGAGGATTTTTGGCTAATCAAAAGCTGTTAATTAAAGTTATGAATGGGCTATTTATAGATTTTCTAAAAATATGACTATTAAAGAACATGCTCGTCATTTTAAAATTTTTTAATCAAAAAATTAACATGTTTAGCACTGAAATTTTGAGCAACCCGAGAGAGTCGGTCGACTGAGGCATGTTTGGTCGACTGACCTCAGGTAATTTTCAAAGCGTTCGATACTCGGTTTGGTGACGCTATGCTTCGATTGGCTGAGCATCGAAGGTCAGTTGACTGAACACTTTTTGTGCTTCTATGGACGGTCGACTAAGCTCTGAATATGGTCAAATAATAAGGTTCAGTCGACTGGTGAATGTACTGGTCGACTGGCCTTAAAGCACTTTTCAAATTTTCGTAAATGTCGGTCGACTGAGGAAAGTGAAGTGGAGAAATGGTTGGTCAACTGAGCTTTGTAGAAATTTGATTTCTAGCTTAAGGCATGGTCGGTCGACCGAGTTCAGTTAAAACCTAAGTATTAGCCCTATTTTGACCTTGAAATTTTCCAACCCTATAATCATAAGTATGGCATTTTAAGCGAAGGGTTTTCTATGAAAATTTTGGTTCCCTAATGTCGGTCTATGGTCAATTGAGGTTAGCATAATATCACGTGGAGCAGCATTATTACAGGTCGAATATAAACTAAATGCAATCACAAATCAAATGATATGAATATCTTCTTCTTCTTTACTCTTCTGATTCTTCATGAAATATGTCGGACAATATATTCTTTAAATCCTTCGGGCTTCCATTTTTCCTTTACCTCATGTGTGTGCTGGTTCATAAACTTGTTCAAATACTGAATGCGTACATTAGATACGAGCGGTTTGTCATAATCAAAACGGAATCGGACTCAAAAAGTCAACAAGCACTAGGGACAAAACAACCTTACAGGGTGAGCATAGCCCCACACCACTTGGCTCCTCAGCCAATCAATAATGTTGTAGCACTTGGGACACCATAGTCCCACCAAGATTACACCCAAAAATAGAACAATTGATAACAAGAACAATAAAAGCCTCCAAGGTCTTTTCTAGCTCATGCACAATCTAAATTTAAAAGTTTGTGAGCTTAGAAAGACTTTATCAAAGTCCCAGCCTATTAAGAAAATATAGTGTTGAAACCTTCTTGAGTTAGAATTAAAATGGATAGTGAATTCAAAACGATAGAAATTTGATAGTCTTCAAGAATTTTTGTTTCCATACATGTCCATTGGAGCTAATCATGCTCATTTTATAGTTGGTGTTAGGCCTTCTTCAAGTAGTAGCTTTGACTCGGCAAAAGGAATGAATCTTGATCTTCTGTTGATATCGAAACTTCTAAATTGTCAAGTCAATGTTATTGACTTCTTAATTCAAAAATTGAACATTGAAGTTTCTTGTCAAGGACAAATCACAATGTTTGTTTAAGATTATTACCAACAAGAATAATACAGGAAATATTTCAAATAAAAATGGGTCAATGATCTAATAGTTGTGTGTCTCAAAATAAATATATGTTCACAGTGCATATGTAAACGCATTGACAACTACATTTGTAATCGCATATGTGCATATATCTATAAATGCATTGTAAACTCATTTCTAAATACATCTATAAATTGAATACACATATAATCATATATATATATATCACATGATCACAGATACATATATACATCTCATATAATCACTCATACATATATATGCCTCTCACATAATAGATCATCAATAGGTTTTTTCACTCATCGAAACTTACCTCCAACAAAAAAAAAAAATGTCATTCTAGTTTGCCTCATGCACGTGTGGCCACATGCCAACTATTTAATTATTTTTTTATTTTTTATTTTTAATTATTATATTGAAAATGTATTAATTTCCTAAAATGGAAAAAATAAAAAAGCGGCCCATGAAAAATACTTAAACAATATAGAAAACTAAGAGGATAAAAATAGTAGGGAAAAAAAACGGGGGAAAACTAGGGTTTTTCTCAATTTCCATACAAGAATCTAGAAACCTTCCTAAGTTGTTCATAATCATTTTGGATCATCTTAATCACTTAGAGTAGTCATAAATGGATAAAAAAAAAGAAGGTAAAGATGTTTGAATAGGAAAATGGGCAGAGAAAGAAAAAATCAAGGTAGTTTAAGGTGTAATGTCCAAGGTTAGCTTTAACAAAATTTAGTGATGACAAAGAAGATAATAACTAACTAAAATTAAAACTAAAGTGTTGGTTAATTGAGTTAATGTAATCCCAAGCTAGTCAAGTTGTGTATAGAACGTGTGGAGGTTTCCAGTACCTTCCCCTCATATGAAGATACTCTCACACCTGACTTCGATAGGCTCATATAATGAGTATTGATTATCTGGACTTGGGTGTAGTTAGAAAACCATTTAGTTGCTAATGATTAATTAGTCAGGTAATCTAACCACACCTAGTATAAAATATGTTGATGGTGATACCATTGATTCCTAACTAACCCATCTCTCACCTCCCCACACACACTTCATTGATTCAAGCTTAATTGCCATCTGATTCAAGGCAGTTTGGGGTCCACCTTCGATTTGGTGGCAGTCCCCAAGAAAATTGTATCACCCAAAAAAATAATAAATCAACTG
Organism: Malania oleifera; assembly: GCF_029873635.1. Lineage (NCBI taxonomy): Eukaryota > Viridiplantae > Streptophyta > Magnoliopsida > Santalales > Ximeniaceae > Malania > Malania oleifera. The sequence goes on along the minus strand of NC_080418.1, from coordinate 120,971,821 downwards.
TCACATCGAGGGGTATGAAGTTAGACTAAGATTTAGAGTATGACAATATTTTCCTTTAAATTTACTGTTGAGAATTTCACTTGTGAGTTTGTCCCGTATTGAAAAAATTGAGTGGATGATAGGTGCTTATATACATGGTTAGGCCCAAGACATAATAGGCTTAAGCCTTTGGGCCAAGTTGGTGCTCAATCATGCTATCAAAACTACCCATGGACTCCTCCAATGCTAACAAGTGGTATCAGAGCTAACGGTTTTTAACTTTGGGTGAGTAACATTGTTAAAAAAAAAAAAAAAAGTTAAGGCATGAAGCTAATTCTCCTAACGTGCTAACAGTTGACGACCAAGTGCTTGATTGAGGCCAATAAGGCTCACTAGGCCTGGAAGATGAATCCGAATAGAGTCAAGACGTGGGAAGTAAGATTGGTTCGCAGGCATGTGGAATGCAATATGAAGCAATTAAGGCGCGGTGGTAAGGCCCACTTAATCAACCGTTGGAGAGTTGGACTTACTCTCATGAGGAAGATGGTTTCCATTCAAGGGGGAGCAGTTGGAACTCACAAGTGAAATGGAGATTGTTGAGAATTCCACTTAAGAGTTTGTCTCACTTTAGAAAATATGAGTGGATGGCAGGTGCTTATATACATGGTTGGACCCAGACCCAATAGGCTTAAGATTTTGAGTTAAGTCGGTGCTCACCCATGTGCATCAAAACTACCCATGGACTCGTCCGGTGCTAACATTTACACATACTTAATAGGAGAAACAAAAGAAGGAAATTATAGGAAAGAAAACTAGGGTGCAAGAGATGAAAACATTTTCTTTATTTTGTGGGTTAAAGAAGTGGATTGGGAGTTATGGTAAACAATTCAAAGAGAAAATAGTTTTTCTTTATTTTTCCATTTCCACTTTTGTCATGTTCCCTTTCCCTCCCTTATACACAACATAATGCTAGATGAGAACAATTTCTAATGAGAACATATTAGTTGCAATTGAACAACATACATTGGAAATCACTTGAACTCAACCATTATCAGTACCTACACTAAATGATTTACAATAAAACAACTGGATTAACAATCCTTCAACGTTTGCAACTCAATGGAAATCAATCTACAGCTTATTATAGATGGCTTTTTCTGACCCTATGATCCCAATCCAATGCTTTATTTAGCAAGAGAATACATAACTACATTTCAATCAGATTGTGAATGGAATTTCTTCCCAATTACAGCATTCCTTCTTCGTACAAAATTTAAAAAAAATAAAAATAAAAACAAAAAAACAAAGCTTTGAATGTCCTCGACAGTTTTTTTTTTCCCCAAAAGAAAACAAAATCTTGCTATTTGTTTTCCTTGGATGTGTAGACCGCATCAATTCGTGGGTATGTTTGGCCATGACATATGGTAGATATTGCATCAATTGTAAGTGACAACTCTAGTCATGTTGCAACTGCACTGCCCGATTCTGGCACATAGCTAGGTCTCTCAACCTCCCAAATCAACTTGGAAGCAAATTCATCACACTCAGGTACATATTCCTGGCATTCAAGAGGCGATGAGTTTAGATTGCTGGTCAAGTTAATTTCATTTATACTAAGAATTTGCAAGGAAATGAGATGAATGAGAAATTGTGCATTATTTAAGAAAGGTGACAGTAATTGTGTACGCACATAATGGTTTAAAAATAAAAAAAATCATGTCAATTGCATTCAAACAAGTATTCAAAAGTTACTATTATTCGAAGGAATGCCATATATAAATGTGAAGAATTGCTAATTGACGAATCTCACCATAAGAATGTATATTCCTACATTATTGTATTTTAGTTGGAAAAACACCAACTCCTATATTCTTATGCAATGAATATTTTTATTCTCATCCTATCTTATTTTGCAAACCAAACATAAGATTATTGTATAAATATAAAGTAGAAAGATCACTTGCATCTTTGTCTCTTATACCTAAAAAATGTGAAATGTTTATGATGAAGCATGTCTCTATGCATAAATAGAATATCGCACAAATTAGACTATTGATCATGCTGAATAATTCGCTAGCTAACACATTCTAATTGCAATGCCCATAGGCGGATTCAAGGAAAGTTGTAATTACTTCATAATGATTGAATGTTTTTAGTTAGAATGTTTATGTATATTTTTCTTGCATTATTGATTATTGAAAATACAAATGGGATGAAACTTGAACTTAGATTTACTATTACTTTTCATTTTCATATATGATCATAGATAAACAAAATGTCAAGATTGTGCACAATAGATGATAAAATACATTCTCAGCCCCTAACTAGTCTAGCACCTTAGGTGTCATTTTTTATCTTAAGATTCCTTTGATTTGGTACTATAATTTTTTAACCAAAAGATTTAGAATTTGAATCCTATGCACATCCATTTTTATAAAAATAAACAACCCGCAGTGCAAGGTAACATAAATTTGAATTTTTTCTATGCATAACTTTAAACGCAAATCAATGGATAGAGCATATTAGATAACAAAGCATATTCATGTGTCCTTATTTGCCTAAGCTTTTAGATTCAACAACTTCTTGGTAGAGCAAAAACTTAAACTAAGATCCTCCATTTCACATCTCCTTAAGCCAAATTGCAATCTCTGCGCTAATCAACTAGCAAATCACACTCTATTTTTTAAGACAAGACAAAGGCAGGGGCTGGGGTATGATTTGCTTATAGCTTATCCTTCATATGCATAACCATATAACCCCAAATTAGTGGGAACTAATGCTAAAAGAAGCCCAAAAACCGACACTAATGCATTCTAATTAATCATAGGCACTTTAAAAACCGCAACCTAACCCAAAATCACTATGAATAAAAGTGTATTGAGCCAAAAGCCTAATGTTAAAGGTATGATCGATTAAAACCCAATCATACGACAGTCCTTTAATTTAAAATTTGAACCCGCAATCTCTATCTAACTCATCCTCCAAATTGAGCACATGGATCTATCACTAAACAAACCAATAACTCATTGATCTAGATAACTTTGTTGTGTGCAATAGCTAGGTGTTGCTTATAATAATTCCCTATAAATATATATAAAGAGAGATGAGAGAGAGCCTAATGCAAGAAGGTGGCTTATTAGCCCCTTGACCAGGCAGCACTCTCATTGGAAATTTGATGCATGAATGCATTTGAATTACTATAAACAAATGGCTCATTAATTATTGGAATTGAAGAGCCCTAATTTCAACCCATGTTGAACCATGCAGTACTAGCTAGCAGCTATATAAGTGATTTGCTAGCAAGCATGAGTGAGTGTCTTATTTAAAGATAATTAAGTATTCTAATCTACCTAGTCAAACTAGCTAAAACCCGTTTCTTCTAAAGAATTAATTATGAGAAATCAAATATACATATATATATATATATATATATATATATAGCAAATCATGAAGATGTGGTGTGGAAAACCATAGAGTTAATTTGACTTGTGTACATTTATGCATGGAAGTTTTCAGGGCTGCTTTTGGGCTGGCCCCCTAGCTTGGTAATTAATTAAGAACATGAATGCCACATGGAATGGAATATTGAGACTGCTAGTTGAAATGACGTATATATTTATATCTGTGTCTCTGTGTGTGTGCATGGTGTAGTATATGTGTATAGTCGAGTCCACGTGGAACAATATGATTGGGGCCCCGTACAAAGTGCGCACCTAGCTAGCCTACTAGTTACAGAAACCTTTTGCCAAGAAATTAGATAGATTTAGTTTTTCATTGGTAATTGATTAACGAAAATTCTGCTCCTCATTTTTTATTAGAAGCCCTTTGATCCTCTTGTCCTTGATATTATTTCATATTACATGCATATATTTTTTAAAATTTTCAGAGTGGAATCAGTCTAGCCTCTTTACTTGAAATCTTGGCTTCTCCCTTGTGCTTGATATATATATATATCCTCTTTATTGGTAACATATTTTAGTAGGCACTTTCCAACGGTAAAAAATTATAATTTTCATATTAAGAGTTTTAATTTTGAAATTAAGAGATATAAAATAGAAAAAATCTCATGCTACGAATTTAAGAAAAATAATAGATACATACATGTGTGTTGTTAGTGTATATATATACCTAACCTTATTAAACCACTTAAACAAACACATCCAGCCTAAAATGTTAAACTTATTAGTTAATTGAGTTCCCATTAATGATTTAGGTTAGGGTAAGTACTTTTTGACCTTGTTTGGTGCAAGAAAAGAGTGGGGTATATAGGATTGAAAGTCTTATCCTATTTATACGGTATAAGACTAGTTGGTCTCTCCTCATAGGTTAAAAAAATTGTTTTTTGTTTTTTTCTCCTTCTGTTGTATTCTTGTTTTTATTAATATAGTACAGAGTTTCAACCTTAGTTTTGAATTTATGTGCATTTAAAAGAAACTTAATACAATTTTATATTATTATCAAAAATCCATTAATTCAAGATTTGAAATTCATTTTCCGATTTATATTGCCTAGGTGGGTCGAACGAGCTTGCCTGAGTTAGAGTTCTGGGTCATCAAAAAATGAAAACTATAATTATCATTTACTGCAATCCAAAGAACTTAACAACCAAAACAAATGCATTCCTATACATGATATTATTATCCATTCTTCAAGCCCAATGACCTTTCAATATGGCAACATGTTAAAGAGATAATAAAATTATTCTTCGGGCCATTAAACATGAAAATGGATAATGCACAGCCCCACCATACCTCATGCTATAATTTAAATGAGGAGTTACATTTCCCAATTTTATTATTCCGAGAAGATAGAAGGTGTGATTTGGTGTTTGTGCCTAGGTGTGGCGACCACTCACATGGTGTGCCTTTTCAGGATACTTGTAAAATGATAAAATTAGAAAACCTATAATTTTTTTATTTTAATATTTTAATTAGAACAAAGAGCGAAGGGATAAACTCAGCCATAGTAGATTAGTGAAATGTATGTTGAACAAGTTTTGAACACTATTATATAAAATAATGATGGGACTTTCACATATATGAAAGTTTGGATACTATGTCGGGAGAACCAATTCACCTATAAACTTACTATCTATATATATATAATTTATATATTATTTAAATTGAGATTTACCTCAAGCTGTCTGACTAGCTGTTTGGGTGTTGGGGCTGAGATAATAATGCGACGGGCGGTTGGTGAGATAAAGCCTTCATCCACAGCCTTGTCAATGAAGGATAGTAAGGAATTGTAATATCCATCCACATTCAACAGCCCCACCTGCGCATATCACATATCATGCATGTACTAATTAATTCATCCATCACCATGCATGCCCATAATATATATATTATATAATAATCTACCTATATATTTATAATGTCAATGATAAAGAGGATATGTGCATACATATATACATACATACATACATACATACATACATACATACATACATATATACATACATGTAGAGAGAGAGAGAGAGAGAGAGGGATCACATGCAAGATGACTAACTGTGTGACACGCAGACAATGCCCTTAAAATAAGATTCTGTGTTTGTATTATATTTTAATTACTACTCCCTGGCTAGTGGAGATTCTTCCGATTGCAGTCAATTTGATCCAACTTTTCAAAATAATGTATCATGACATTTTTGGATTATAAGATCTCCTCATATCTGTTCATGTGCGCAGTGTTGATGTACTCTTCCTTTAAAATATGCTTAATTAGAAGTCTGGTTTTACGCTGTAACAGTAGCTAGCTAGCTTAGCTATGTATCTTTATATATATATATATATATAGCTACCCATTGCATGCCATAACGTCAAAACAAAACATAATTTAAACACTCTAAATCCATATTGATTGAGTATTATCAGGTCCACCCGCACGAGGATTTCTGTTTTTTCTCTTTTCTGCCTTTCTTTTTCTTTTTGGATTCTCCTAATTTTGCCTTTTATATATTTTTTCTTTTGTTTTAAATAATCCAAGAATAGGTCTATCTCTTTGTGTATAGCTGATCGAGGCCTCTAATTAATGGACAAAAAAATAAAAATAAAAAAAGTAACCGTATTATGAGTTTTTATTAGGGTATAAGTTATGCACACTGTCTACCTATGTGGGCATAATTAACCCATCTCGACCCATTCTATTCGAGTCAAAGATCACTCTTCGAATGGCTTGATGAGTCAAATTTCAATTCGAAGCATCCACCTTCATTTCGAAAAGAAATATACATGGCATAAGCTGCACATACGATTGTTTATATATAATTCCACAAAATGAGAGAGAGAGAGAGAGAGAGAGAGAGAGACGGTAGGACTCACGGGCTTCTGGTGGATCCCAAGCTGAGCCCATGTAATGACTTCAAGGAGTTCTTCCAGAGTGCCATACCCTCCTGATTTAATTATAAGGGTTAATGCAGAGATTTTTTATCTAATAAATGGATGAAACTAATTTATTTCACGCGTACAATAATACGTAGGTACGCACCAGGTAATGCAATGAAAGCATCGGCCTGACGGGCCATTTCGGCTTTTCTTTGATGCATATCAGATACAGCTCTCACTTCTCCCACTGTTTCTCCAGTAATCTGCGTATTCATTTTTTCCCCTTCAATTAATAATGAATTTGTAATTTTTTTATATGTGTGTGTGCATGCATAAATGCTACCCTCGGATTTTTGTTTTGACATCTGTTGGCAGGCTATTTGTTTTTACTTATGTTTCTTTGTTTGAATTACATACGTGCATGTTTAGTTTGATTTAGTTGGTTAATGATATGGGTTTTAATAGACTTGTTTTGGTTTTGCTATTTGGGCTAGTTTTGATGGTATATTTGTAAATTTCTTGTGACATATTTGTAATCACGGTATTTCTCCATCACAAGTGATGGCTATCAATAAATTTGAGATTTTCGTAAAAAATAAAAAATAAAAAAACACTACCCTCCTTTTTTAGAAAAAAAAAATTGAATTAATACACACAAGGGTAAAGATTTATTGGAAGGAATATGCAATCAATAATTATGTGTATCCGAAGAATACAAACCTCTCTTGGCATTAAACTCTTGGGAATCACCCTGCAAAACAACCCCATTATCATACATAAGATTCTCATTAATGTTTCATAGCTTTAGCTTAAGTTGAAATTTTTTTGGAAGCCAAAAATTACGCTAATATTACTAAATAGGAAACAAAGAACTTGAACACGTAAAGTAGGGAGTAAACCAAGAAAATTTCTTCTTTGTTTTTATCTAAATTTATAGACCAAACAGATATAGTTGGCAACATACAAAACTAATGCAGTCAAAGTTCTCATAAACAAACTCAAAAGGCAAAGCTAAATTCTTTTGGATTCATAAATTAGTATAGTGAGCAAAGGCAAATGGTGATGATCATTTATAACATTAATGTAAGATTAATGTAATTCTTGAGAACTTCTCAAATTCTATTGTGATATACAGGAATGCTATATTATATTGTCATCATGTCACTCTTTAGCCAAAAAAAAAAAACAAATATGAGAATTGGATGCAAACATTGCATTCCTAGAATCTTAGAAGATTGTACAAACTAAATATCACCTAACTTTAGACTCAAGACCTCTATTATTTTTGGCATGCAATATTTTATTCCATGGAACTTGCTCCGTAGCTACTAGCTAACTTGCCATACAAATCCCAAATAGTGAATTCTAAGACACAATTTTTTCTTTTGGTTTTGGGCGACACCAATTAATGTATCAAAGATGGCTTTGTACTATTTTTAAATTTTTTAGTTTCAGAATGATTAGCCTAACTTTTTTATTATAATAATTAAAATATCAATGCATAACCTTCTAGAGTAATATCTTCAATAGTTAGTAATAAAGCTCACCCATCTAGTCTCATTGTGCATAGCATTTCTCATCCCTATATCATTGGTATGTGTGTGTGTGTGTGTGTGTGTGTGTGAGAGAGAGAGAGAGAGAGAGAGAGAGAGAGAGAGAGAGAGAGAGAGAGAGAGAGAACCCTAAAACATGGCGACCACCATCATGGACTGCCTGAGAAACAAGACCCATCAACCCCACGCTTCCGCCCCCATAGACCAAATCGATTCTTCTCTCAACCTTCAAAAAAAACATCCACAGATAAACCATAATCAGCAATTATTCAATACTGCTATCAGTATAATAATTACATTAAGTTATTAATACCAGTATGTATCTTTATATATATTTGTGCATTCTCTCGTACCAAAACCATTATTCAGATTTATTTATTTATATATACATTATTGAATTACATATGATCAGTAAAATTAAAGGCCCCTATGGGAAGCCTATTGAGTGATATTCCACGCAACCCATAAACCAAAATCATTGAGGTTTTATGGCGTGGTTCCCCAAATGAACATGCTTTTTGAATCATAACACCAACGTCGTCGCATGTCCTTTTTTTTTTTTCTTTTTTTTTTTTTAAATTATGTTCTGCTTTATTTTCTAAAATAAACGAGATCATGCAAGAAGCTTGCACCTCAACAGACAGACAGATTACAGCTAGCACAAGAAACTTAAAAAAACAAAATCATCACTACAGCAATAATAATCCCATGTCGGAAGAAAGAGTGCTTGCAATATTAAGAAATCAGCAGAAAGAAAACATTCTCCCGATAAAAAAGAAAAGAAAAGAAAAGAAAATACACATACACACACACAAACAGAGATGTGATGAAATTAATCTAATGAGAAGAAACAAAATGGGGATCGAAGAAGCCAGTTTTGGATTCGATCGTACGTAAAGTCTGGAAATAATAATGATACTTTTGAAAAGCAGGGGATGCATAATTAAGAAAAGCAATCAAATGCAAGCAGAATAATTAATAGTCCTATAATATTAAAAATTGGTCTGTTTGGGGATCCAGAAACAGCAGGCAGCATGAAGGCAAGAAAATGTGTGTCTGCTGGTCGGCGCGTTTGTATTCAATATGTTCTCATCTGCAATATCAAGGATATATTTCCCTGCATCTGGCTGTAAACGACCGAGCTAGGGTCGTTTTTGGAGCGACTGGAGAAAAGAAGAGGAAGAGTGCTATATATATAGTATATGTATATATATATAATAATAATAACTTGTATTACCAATTCCTTCCCCAACTCAACTGCGGCATCCCGATAGCTTTCCTTCTTGCCTGCACTGCTCCCACAGAACACACAAATCCTTTTGAACCTGCTGGATCTTGTCTCGTCCATCTCTCTCTCTCTCTCTCCCTCCCTCCCTCCCTCTCTCTCTCTCTCTCTCTCTCTCTCTCTCTCTCTCTCTCTCTATGTGTGTAATCAGCTGATAGCAGTTTCTGTATATGCAAAAACGAGAGATATATAGGAGACTCTTGATTATATATAAGAGACTCTCTCTCTCTCTTTCTCTCTCTCCCCCTGTAATTAAGATCCCCACTTAGTCAATTAATTAATCACTTATTTTTCTTAGTGTATATTTTATTATATTCCCAAGCTTAATTCTGGTTTCTTTCAATTAATTAATCACTTATTTTTCTTAGTGTATATTTTATTATATTCCCAAGCTTAATTCTGGTTTCTTTTCAGATGGATTAGTGAAAACTACTTCAAAGGCCGTACCGAAACATGACTTTTGTTGAGTAGCTGTCAGTCAACGTATATTATGGACATTTTTCTTTTATTATTATTAAAATGAAATTCGTTGAGTTTGCAGCGTTACTTTTGTGAGACGTTTAATTTGCTTTAAATTAAATTTATAATAAATCAAAACAAAAATTTTGCCCTATATGTTGTTGGTAGCAATGTTTTAAAGACGAACTCTTAAGGCGGCAGGGTGTTTTGACCCTCAAAAGGCGAGGCGTAAGCTTTAAGGCGTTGGGGCGTAAGCCTTTTGAAAATTTATTTTTTAAAATAAAAATTTATTAAAT